>NC_056735.1:839441052-839446052 GCF_019279795.1 Protopterus annectens
CGCAGCAAATATATAATGAATAAAAATAAAGTGTATATGAAAGCAACGCTTCTAAGAAATCCCATAGATGCAACACTTGAAAACAGATAAAAATAACATAATATAAACAAAGCAATGAATATTATAAATAATGTAGAAAATATTAAAAAATTTTAAGGATGATAATAATAACACTAATAATATAAACGAAGAAAATAACAATAATAATAGTGATAATAATAATATTAATAATGATAATAAAACTCTCATATAACTAGCTTACATAAAAATATGTCTCTAAAGGTTATAACCATACAACCAAATTCATCCAGATATGTATGACTGCTAAATTCAGTCCTAAATAACTAGTCCTAAATAACTAACATGATAAAACATCGACATACTAACAAACTGATGAGTGTTAGTACCTCGCTAAGTGCAAATAGTGCAAATAATTACTAGCTACTTGTAAATACGTTTCCAGAGAGGCAAGTTAATGTCACTAACACTGTATATACTCTATATTTCGATCTCTGACTCAGAGAATAAATCACTGATGTAATAATACACATTGGTGACCAAACGCAAGATATGCAAACACTATCTATAACTTCCAAATAATCATATGTCTATGCTGAACAAAGTCATAAATGCATCAATGTATATTGATCAAGGAATATATGTAACTGAACTACAGAAGGAAAGTATGTATTGTGATAAGACAATATCAGTTGAGATTGGACCAATACATATTAATGGAATCATGAATGTTATAATGTGGTTATAACCATTATTAAAGGCAGATGAAAACAGATGAAAACATCTAGCAACTGGGTGACTCATAGATTACTACACTGTAACCACTAAACAATGATGGACGGACGGTCTATCTAATAGACCTGCCCTTAAGGTGTGGTTTGATGGACAATACTTTGTTTGTTCGTCAACTTGCTTGGGGGAGTTGGTTATATAACGCAGATACTGTTTTGCTTTGGAACATTCGTCAGCTTGTTTTCTGGAAGCTGGTGAAGTTACGCTGAAGCAGTTTGGTGAGTGAAAGAGCTCTTTGTAGTCGCAGTACTAAATTTAGTGCTGAATTAACTGCCACAGACGTTTTAATATTACGGCTACGTGTTTGGTGCCATAGCTTTGTTACACAGCACCCCAACACCCTCTTGACTTTTACAACAGCATACCAGCAGTTATCATATTGTTTCTTAGCTCCAGGGTGTGTTTCTCTGCATATTTTTGGTCTACGTTAGGGTGGTTTATATAATTCACAAGGGAATGGAAGGAGCTGAGAATCGGCCTAGTGCGACAGGCAGCATCAATTCATTTGGTACTAGGTTTATGAACTTTATGGAGGACAAAGGGAATCCCTTGGCTAACTTTGATGGCAAAGTGGACGCTGGTAGTGTTGAGACCTCCTTATCTGATGAAGTGTTGATTAAATCAATCAAAAGAGACTTAGAGAATGATCTTTATAAGCTCGTACGCCTCCAAGCACAGAGGCATCATATGGAGGCATCCCTTGCTAAAGACATTGTTCCAAGAGGACTGCGCGTCCTCAACATGCCCACCTATGGCAATCTGTATCCAGCATTGTTACGTAAATGGCAACAAATACATTTAGATGCTAGTAGGGCATATATGCATCTATTAATAGATTTCTTTATGCCTATTGAAGCAGAATGTAAAAGCAGTATAATCAACCATCAAGAACGCCTGGTAACGGCAATGGGTGAAAGTTCCTCAGATCTATATGTACATGATTTACTAGAGCGTATTGGTCGATATGAGGCCAATTTGTTGAATACCAAACGCAATAAAATGAGCAGAGACATGAAGGATTTTGCTCAACAACATGTCTTTGTGTGGCCTCGAACTGTAGCTCCAAGAGGGGATCATCGGGGGCCAGCTAGGAGATCTGAGGGACCACCAGTGAGAGGATTGGCATTGATTAACAACAATAGCAATAATGAATCTCTAATTGCTATACATCCAGTAAATGTTGCCACTACTGAGGTCACTACTAACCCCACCGGAGGTGATTGTCATCCACCCAGTTTAGGTATGGAGAGTGCCAGCACAGTTAATTCAGGCAACAATGGCGACAATGCATCAGGCTTAGAGGATGCGATTGAGTCACCTATTGAGAGTCGTACCTCCTCGCTATACACCACGCCCAATGAAGGAGGAGAAGTGACTGTGCCATCTACAACTAATTTGTCTTCTTTGACCAACAATAATACCCTGGCTGGAGCTGTCAGACGGAAAATCCAGCTTGATAGGGTTGAGATACACAACCCTACTGACATTCCTTTTCCCATCAGATTAAACAGGAAGAGGTCGATAGAGAACGACAATATAAGAGGGGCGAAGAGGAAAGACCCCCCTTTAGGGCAGCAACAAACACTGCAGAATTTTTGGAACTGAGTCATTTAGTGCACAACATATCCAGTTATTCACTATCTACATCAGAGATTGAAGTACTGAATAAAGGAATGTCCTTCATCCCTACCACCAAGATTGACATTAGCCAACTTGTCATAGCCTTGAGGCTCTTTGCCAGAAATATCTGTTTAAAGCTGCTCTTTAATAATGGCAGTGAGAATGTTAGTCAGCCACTTAAGAAAAAGAGCACATATACACCACCAATGAATAGTAATGTAGACATATTCATTAAAGCTGTTGAGAAGGACTTATACAACTCCTCAGGTTTACAGTTCAATGATTTGGACAGCAATTTAACTAAGTCCCAAAATGAGGCATTGCAAAATTTAAGGAATAATTCCAGTATTACAATAAGGCCTGCTGATAAAGGAGGTCCTATTGTGGTATTAGACACACAGTATTATTATTCAGAGATGTGTAAAATGCTCAATACAGATGCATATAGGCAAATTACTATTGATTGTGTCTATGATATGAAAGAGGCAATAGATAGGACGCTGTTTGAATGCAAGCAGACAGGAAGTCTTTTGGAGGAAGTATATACATACATGCAAGTACAGTTTCCATTAATTCCCACTATTTCAGGGCTACCCAAGATACACAAGAATTTGATCGAACCTGAATTTAGACCTATTGTTGCAGGCTCAGGTTGGCTCACTGAGCCTATTTCCATCTTTCTAGATAAAGAACTTAAAGAGGTTGTTAGGTCATCCAGATGTATCTTGCAAGACACTGAGCAGTTTTTAAGGGAACTATATATTGCTTCCATTGGCTTAGAACCCAATGAGATAAGTGATATTATCCTAGTTACAATGGACGTGAAGTCCTTATTTACCTGTATACCGAACAATGAAGGTATACATTTTTTGCAGTTATATCTAGTAAGAAATTCTGACTTCTCCACTAGTAAGATTGATCTTATACTATTGTTGATGGAGCTGGTTCTTGAAAACAACGTTTTCCTCTATGATGGGGTTTACTATAAACAAACAAAAGGGGTCGCCATGGGCACTAGCTGTGCCAACAGCTATGCTAACTTAGTCATGGCGACCTTTGAGGATACCCACATCATCAGAGATCCACATACATATTTATTTCTACAAGAGATTTGTAGATGATCTCTTTTTTCTTTGGAAGGGAACACATGAAGAGCTCCTAAACTTTCATAGTGAACTTAATTTGAGAAATTCATTTTTGAAATTCACCATGGATTGGTCTTTAGATAGTATAGACTTTTTAGACGTTACAGTCTTTAAGTCAGGAGATGGTATAAATACTAGGATCTTTAGGAAAACTTGTTATAAACCATCTTTCCTTCATAGATCTAGCATGCACCATCCACATATCTTTGATAATATTATCAAAGGACAAGCTATGCGTGTTTCAAGACTTTCTACCAGGACAGAGGACTATAATATAGGATTATCTACACTTAAAGAAGGACTTAGCACCAGGGGCTATACATTAGATGAGATAGACAGAGTATATAGGCAGATGAGCACATTGAGAGAGAGTAGAGCTAGACCATACTTTTCTCAGGACACTCGCCTAGGAACATATTCGAACAGTACCATCAAAGCACGCACACTTGATATTATCCTACCTTTTGGTAAGGGACTCAATGTGATCCAACAATCAGTTGAGAGACACTGGAATATACTAACTGTTGATAATCGAATAGCCAATTTAGTAGGAAGTATTCCATCATTTACTTATAGCAACATGTACAGCTTGAAGAGAATATTATGTGGTAATCAAATGATAACACCTGTACTAAGGACAGGGTTGGAGAGGACTAGTCAGTGTGGTAGATGCCTGCAATGTAGATACATTGATGAATCACACTATTTCAGACATCCCACCACGAACCATCTTTGGACAATACACTGCAACAGTGACTGCAACACCAAAAATGTTATATATGTAGCTCACTGTGTGCATTGTTATTCGTTCTATGTAGGGAAAACCAATAGAACATTAAGGGAAAGAATCAGAGACCATGGGTATTGTCTGAATAGACAGCAGGAATATAGTGCTTTGGCGAAACATACCTTAAGGGAAGGTAGACAACACACCTTCTTGTTTCAAGTACTACAAGTGATTCCAGTGGGACGGAGATTAGGGGACATGTTAAATACCACAGAACAAGCTGAGTTGAAGTGGATATGTAGGCTAGCTGCCCATAGAGAGAAAGGTTTGAATGAAGTATTGTCCATCAAACCACACCTTAAGGGCAGGTCTATTAGATAGACCGTCCGTCCATCATTGTTTAGTGGTTACAGTGTAGTAATCTATGAGTCACCCAGTTGCTAGATGTTTTCATCTGTTTTCATCTGCCTTTAATAATGGTTATAACCACATTATAACATTCATGATTCCATTAATATGTATTGGTCCAATCTCAACTGATATTGTCTTATCACAATACATACTTTCCTTCTGTAGTTCAGTTACATATATTCCTTGATCAATATACATTGATGCATTTATGACTTTGTTCAGCATAGACATATGATTATTTGGAAGTTATAGATAGTGTTTGCATATCTTGCGTTTGGTCACCAATG
>NC_056735.1:839451052-839516052 GCF_019279795.1 Protopterus annectens
CCCAAGTTAGAGTGGTACACTTTCAAGTTAGAATTATCCCTCTACCCTCAGTCTAGAACAACATCTTGCAAATGCATCATCCCATTTTCCATATAACTGCCATAGGGTTTTAACCCCCCCCCAAAAAAAAAAGTGAAATCAGAAAGACATTTATAAAAAGGATTCTTCCCCAACAAACAAAATCAATGAAGCCCTGTTGTGCAAGTAATTAACCCCACCACCTCACTAAAAAAAAACTCCATAGATGAGCATTGATACAAGGAAATTTATGTTAACCTCAAAATATCACAACAAGATGATAATATTCTAAAAGGCATAGTCACTTCCATTCATACAACCAAGAAGCACAAGTTAAAAAGGCACTTCCCAACCTTCCAACCACACTTGGGATACTTCTTTTATGGTGATATTCACCCTACAGACATGCACCAGACAAGAAGGAGACACTGACTGTCATCCTCCGAAGCTTCTAACACCAGATAACCCCAGAAGAAATACCTCTTGTGCAACTGGCAGGGTTACAAGCTGCCTGGCCCTACCAAGTATACAAACAGAGGCAGGACACTGCTGACAGGTCAGTTGCAGAGGGAACTGACCTTTGTCTGGATACTGCCCTGGGCAGTGAAAAAAGGAGTCACCTTCAAGGAGTGCAACTTAGTATTTGAGCTCAATGGATTAAATACAACATATAGTAAGAACAATAAAAAAACAGATCACACTATCAGAAATAAAAACACTCACGTATTTTAATTGAAATACAAATAGCAGCGCTTTCAGGAATAATTTCTTCTTCAATGCATATAAAACACATTCCAAATGGAGTTATTAAATACAGCACACAATTCCATCACCCAATAAGAGCTCAGCTTGCTATAGAGAGAACCTGAAGTTTTAAGACACAGCAACACATATGAAAAGCACACTCAAAAGCAACATAAAAAGCACATACATGCATTCAATAGCAACATTCACTTCAGTTTCATTTGCTTTTAACTAACTGAAACATTTAATCCAGGTAGAAGTCAGCCTGCAATTTTAAAATCCATCAGTATTCAGCTAGTTCAATAGCATTTAGAACATCACTACGTCTTATGTTAAAACATATTCTTTGTAATACTCTAATTTTAAATGCATGGTCTGTACCATTGCCATGAATATGCTTAGTCAAGGAATTAGCAAGTAAAAGTTCTGTTATTCGTGTTTGGATTAAAATAAGTGAGTTTTTTTTATTTCTGGTGTGAATATTCAATGAAAAAATGGAGTCATCTCCTCACCTTATCCACAATAATGGTGTTCCACTTCCATGTGCTTCACATCCTTCCTGTTTGTAGTCCAATCTTCTATATCTTCAAATGTTCTGCCTCCATCTGTTTGTGTTTCTCCATTGTGTTGCTTTCTTTTATGTCAGTATCTAACCAAACTGTTCTTTATGTTCTGTATTTTATTTGTTTGCACCCGCTACCTTCCTTAAAAATCCTTTCCTGTCCAGACCTTCCCCTTACTTCACCCTCTTCTAACTTTCTCTAAGAAAGGGCACCTGTCCCTCAAAAAATATCCTTTCTTCTCCACCCCATCCCTTATTAGATATCTTGGAAAAAAAACTGCTTTTGTAATGATTATACAAAGCAGGTTTTGGCTAAGGTGAATGTTTGGCTCCTTCTAATTGCATTTCATCGAGAAAAAGGCATCAAGACTGCCATATTGCATCCTGCACATTTTTGTGTAATTTTGCCAGATGGACCACATATAAGCATTCCTGACAATATGGTTTGCCTTTCCTTTACTTAAGAGGGGGAATTCCACTGCAGAGGCCCCTCCACTTCTCCAGGGCAAAAATGTTCCAAACAGTTGCCCAGTATGTTAGAGGAAGGGATTGAATTTCTACAAACCTGGGATAATTTATATGGATAAGATGGTTATGTATTTTACTTTTTTAAAAGCTGCTAGTACTTTATCACTATTTACAATATGTTATGCAAACCACTTTTTATTAGTTTAATTTAAATGCAATATGGTTGTCCTGCCTCTTGTAGGTAGTTTTTATACCTGGGCATATTATTACTTTAAGTGCTGAACTCATATTACCAGTTGTCTTGCCTCTGGCTAGTCCAAGGTCTGCCCAGCTGGATAAGTCCTACAGTACAATACTTTGTAGATGGCTCTCTGCTGCCTCTGCTGCCTCAACATTAGTAGAAGGACATGAAACAGTCACTTCCCATAACTTTGGAAGTACTACTTATTCACTGTATATAGTTAAAGTTAAAAATGTTGTTTTTATACACTTTCTAGCTTTATATTGTTTTAAAAAGATCCTTGCTATTTTTGATCATAGGTTCATATGTAATAACTAGGCTAGCTGCCCTTTTGGGCCATTTTTAATCCTAACTAATTTTCCTTTTGTTGCTGAATTAACCTATTCTCTTTGATGGTATATTGGTCTTATCCACCCCAAGGTTAATAAGCATATATTAACCTCTAGTAAGAATAGCTGTGATCATACCACAGATAATTTGAGGGGAACCTTGCATAGGATAAAGCATTTAGGAGCTGTCTATGTCCATTAGTAGTAGAGGGATAGTTCTGGTTTAAATTTTCTATTACCTATCTAAAGATCAATGTGGACATGAATTGGATAGGGATGTGCTTTGTTTTACATGGATGAGATCTGTAAGATATACCTGTACCTCCGAAATGTTCTCAAGATGCCGCAGAAGAGGTTTAGATCTCTGATCACAGCATTTCTGATGTCATCTGACTTGTAGATATGTAGTAGGTCCATTAGTATTGGGTTGGAGGATGCCTTGTATGCCAGGCACAAGTCACCTTCTAACACTCCGTAGCATACTGAGCAAAATGACAGAGCTTTGAGCCTGTCCATGCAGGACATATTAATTAGGCGTTCCAGTTGTTGTTTGTGTCTGGACAGATACATGCCAAAGGGGGTATTATGCTCCAATGACTGGCCTAATGAGGGCTGAGTAAACAAGGACAATGATCTCTCTAAATCTAGATGCAATCCCATTGTTTATAAGCTGCACAATATAGAAAGACTTTCTAACAACAGTAGACACATGTTGGTCAAAACTTAGGTCACTGTCCATATAAGTTCCCAAATTCAAAACAGCTGAGTCAACTCTTATGGATAATATTGTCAATGTGGCTGTTCCCCAGGGTAAATGATGCTCCAAAGGATACAGTAATGCATTTTTTGGCATTTAATGTCAGTCCATGATGCTAGCATCAGTTATTTGTTTGGGACAAGCATTAGTGCAGGATATGGACTTTAATGCAGTTTGTTTTTTTCCTCTGTACCATTAATTAGTTAGTTAGTTAGTTAGTTAGTTAGTTAGTTAGTTAGTTAGTTAGTTAGTTAGTTAGTTAGTTAGTTTGTTGACATTTGATTACCCAGAAAGTCTGACTGGACACCTTCTGCCTTAAATAGCCCTTTCTGGCTTAAATAGCCAGTGTTTAAACCAGTTTATACTTGTTTGCTCAAAGCTGCAGTGAGTTAGATCTTCTGCCCTTACTCTGCTGTTTTACAAAAACTGCTGCGAGACTACAAAAGATAAGTGCTTATTTTCAACTGTTTTTTCACTTCTGATTAACAAAAACAATATTTGCTGCATATCTATTTAAACTGTGCAACTAATTTTTTAGGCCTATAGTTGTCCACCTCTATTATAAATTTGATATTGGATACCCCCCCCCATCCCATTACATCAGCTCATTCTACTGAGCACAATGAGATTAGTTGTGAAGGCCCACCCCTTTAGCTTCTTAACCTTGAATTATCTTCTGTCTCCTCACTTTCTACTTAAAAAAAATTGTGCCTCTTCCTACTTCCCTTTGCTTGTGCTTAGGTCATCAACTGCATTCAGTTTGCCCCATTTGTTACTGCTTGCTGGTAGCTTTATACTTTATTTGAGCTGTTTTTTACTGCTGTAATTGTGAGATAATTTATTAAATTTGCACTGTTTTAAAGCAATTACTGATTTACTGCATTTTATCACTGTTTAACTGTATTTTGTCATACTGTGAGTTTTGTTTTTTTGAATGGATAATTTGGCTGGTTTCTGTTTCTCTACCTTAAATAGCCAGTGTTTAAACCAATTTGTACTTGTTTGCTCAAAGATGCAGTGAGTTAGTCCTTCTGCCCTTGCTCTGCTGTTTTAAACAAACTGCTGTGAGACTACAAAAGATAAGTGCTTATTTTCAACTGTTTTCTGCACTTCTAATTAACTAAAACAATGTTTGCTGCATATCTGTTTAAACTGTGCAACTGTTTTTAGGCCAAGTGAATTCTGTCCTTATCTCTGTTTTGATCTTTGTCTCCTTTTGGTTTCTCTGTTTATTCTGTGCATTGTACTTGTTGCTGTACTTGAAAAAACACTAGCATAGAGTTGAATACCTATTACTGTTTGTGACCTTTGGAGCTTATAGTACAATCTTTTGTCTAGAGAGGCCTAGCTGTTTCTTTGTGGGAGAGGGATTCAGTCTGGTCTGATCTGACTATAGTTACTAAACAGGTCTCTGTTTTTTGATTGTATAATTTGGCTGTTTGCTCTATCTCTGCCTTAAATAGCCAGTGCTTAAACAAATTTGCACTTGTTTGCTCCAAACTGCAGTGAGTTATGCCTTCTGCCCTTGCTCTGCTGTTTTATAAAAACTACTGTGAGACTGCAAGAGATAAGTGCTTATTTTCAACTGTTTTCTGCACTTCTGATTAACTAAAACAATATTTGCTGCATATCTGTTTAAACTTTGCAACTGTTGTTAGGCCTAGTGAATTCATTCCTTACCTCTGTTCTGATCTTGTATCCTAGCTGTTGTAGTGGTATTAAAGCTTGGTGGCATTTCAGTTGTCCACCTCTACTATAAATTTGATATTGGACACTCCCCCAGTCCCATTACATCAGCTCATTCTACTGAGTACAGTGAGATAATTTGTGAAGGCCCACCTGTTTAGCTCCTTAACCTTGAATTATCTTCTGTCTCCTCACTTTCTACTTAAAAAAATGTGCCTCTTCCTACTTCATTTTGCTTGTGCTTAGGTGTTCAACTGCATTTAGTTTGCCACATTTGTTATTGCTTGTCAGTAGCCTTATACTTTATTTTAGCTGTTTTCTACTGCTGTGATTGATTCTGAGCTAATTTATCATATTTGCACTGTTTTAAATCAGTTTACTGATTAATTGCATTTAATTCCTGTTTAACTGCATTTCACTGCTATTTACTGCAATTCATTACTGTTTAATTGCATTTCATTACTGTTTTACTGTATTTTTCTTACTGTGAGTTCTGTTTTTGGCTGTAAGTGGTTAATCTGTGCTTTGCTGTGAGTTTTACTGTGTTCTTAACCCTTAAATTGAGTAGTATAGTCTGATACAGGTTTGCTGCATCCAGAGATGTGGCTGCACTGTTTTTAACCCTTTGTGAGGTACTCCAGCTACAAATTTCCCTAAGTAGCACTTGTATAATAATCTAGTACTAGTACTCTGAGACCATCCACCTTTTACCCTTTTAGCTCTCTCTGGCCTCTCTCCCCCAGTTTCTGACAAATATGGACGGACAATTTCCTATGATTTCTCCTGCCAGTCTGGTTGATATGGCATCCTGAGACTATGTAGCAACTGCCTGATGTACATGGACAGCCCTCTACTACCTACCTTCTACTACTACCACCTAGTGGCATATTTTGTGAGAGATTCAATTACATTACGAACCTAGAGTTATGCTCTCTCCTTCACAAGCCAGTATATCTGGTACTGAGAAGGTTGTCAACAAAAACACCACACCTCAAACACCACCCATACCTACGCAGCACACACCCACATATGTGGAGGTCCTTAACAAAAACATACCCAAAAAAAAGAGACCTCCAAGGGAGGCAAAAACACATGTGAACTCCACTGCCCACCACACCACACACTACACATAGCCCACACACCTGTGTCTCACAGCCACTAAAGCCTAAACATAAACCCAACATATTAGTCACAGGAGACTCTACTGTGAGACACACAAGATGTGTCCCTCACCAGCCTGGACAATGAGAAAGTCATGGTTAATTGTTTGTCAGGTTCCAAAATCTGCCATATCACCTAAACACTCAAGTCTCTCAACAACAGGTACTATTATGACTCTGTCATATTCCATGTTGGCGTGAATGACTTGAGATGTACCTCCCTGGAGCATATGAAAAGAGACATGATCGAGCTTGCTGAATATGTGTCCCAGCCATATATGTTACTAACCTTAAGCAGCATTCTACCATCACTCAGAATGATGCCTCAATACAAACAGAAAATGATTGACTTTAACATTTGGCTTAGTTTCTGGCATCATTCCAAGGGTATCCAGTACCTGTCAGCCTGGGAAAACATGATTGAAAAACCACTATCATTTGCCAGAGATGGCCTGCATCTGTCTTTCTTGGGCTTCAGGCTCTTGGCAAAGGCTCTTGCCTCCACCATAGTGCCTCTTTTAGGCAATGCATGAGGTTAAAACTACCAATATGAAAATGTTATCAAAATTCAAATTAAAGGTCATGCTGCTAAATGCTAGGAGTCTAAACAAGAAACTGCACTCATTGCAAGCATTCTTAACCCTGGAAGATTCTGACATTGTTCAAAGCTGTGGAGAAAACCCCAGCCATACCAGATTACTCATCCTATCATACATTCAGACCACAACCCATAGGCAGCAAAGCAAAAGGAGGTGGAGTTGCAATATATATAAAAGTCATGCACACCTCCAGGCTGGTCAAAGTATGATGCACAGGAGGCACTCCAGGTGCAGTTAACCATTGACAAGGCCTCTATTCAAGTCATAGCTAGCTACAGGGCCCCAACTTTGATTCAAGATGCCCACTCCACCCATCTGGACCTCTTCAAATCTATCAAGATTCAACCCTTTACCCTGATCCTGGGTGAGTTTACCTAGCCAACCATAGATTGGAAGAACTACTAATGCCAAAACACAAATGACCAGAGATTCCTTGATTTCATCAATGCAAATGCCTAGGACCAGTTGGTCAACACACTTACAAGAGGTGAAAACATATTGAACTTGGTATTAACCAACATGAGTAACCACTGTAGCATTCCTACAGTGTCATCCTCCATGGTAAGATCCGACCACAAAGTGGCCACTTTTAAAGTCACCATCTCCCCTGACACCCCTCTAACTAGGGTCAAACAAAAAAACTCCAAAGCTGATTACAGCCTCCTGAGGGAAGGTATAAACAGCTTCACAGCTCCCTTCACCTCCATAGAAACTGGCACATATGTCCAAACCTACACCAAAGTACTATATAAGCATTTATATAGCTGCATTGAATCAGAAATACCTGACAGGCCAAAATCATCCTCTCAAGGAACAGTAAACCTATCTGGTGGACATCTGCAATAACTAAATTATATAATAAAAGGAAAACAAATTGCTATCCAGGACCAAGAAGGAGCAGGTGCCTAACTTTAAGCAATCTCTCCTTAGCCTGAATAAGCAAATAAGAGCACTAGTGAAATCCTCTAAAGCAAACTTCCAGCCCAAACTGGCCACATCTACTAAAGACAGTCACAAGGATTTCTTCACATATGTCCGCAGTCCCAAGGGAAGTACTCACATCTACTCAGAACTGGTGGTCAAAGACACCACATACACAAATGCTGTAGATATAGCCAACCTGCTGACAGACAGGTTCAGTGAAAACTTCACCCCTCTGTCCCCCCATCAATAAATCAGGACATCCTCAGAACCTGCCCCCCTCCCCTTATCTCTAGGGCACAAGTCATCACTGTCTTCTCAAAGGCAAAAAAATACAACCTCCATGGGACCCGATAGCATCCTGGGCTGCATCCTACATGAACTCATGCATGAACTTGCAGCACCATTAGGCAGCCTATTCAACAAAAGTTCTGGCTTTGTCCCATAGCAGAACTTGGGACATAAAGAGTTAACATGCAAACTCTAAGAAAATAAAGAATTTTATGAGTGTGTTTCCCAGAACTAGAAGACAGAATGTCTGCACTGGAAATTCTTTCTATTGTTTTAGACAGAAATAATTACTAAGTTTGAAATGTTAAAGTGTTAATTGTTTTATGACTTCCAGTTTCAGGCAAGCTTTTAAGAGACAAGTGTCAGCTTCTAAAAGATAAGTATTTTTCATAGAGACATGTTAAATTCTGTTGGTATCTGTTTAGCCTAGGAACTAGATGCAGATGTTAAATAGTGATGTCATCTAGCTAACACAGCAGTAGTGTGTATTATTAATTTCAGAACTATCTCAGAGAGAAAATCTGTGCATTTTGTATTTTGTTCTGGACCTGTAAACATCTCTTCAGTACTTCTCATCTGTATTTGCCTTGCTTGGTACGTTATTTAGGTACTGTGATTTCTCTTAGAGATAGATAGGAATACAGTAAGATTAGTCTAGATGTTTTCTGTATTTATGTAGGACTGTCCTGCAATGTCATTTTAAAGTATTTCTTGAGATTATGAATTCTGCTGTCACTATGTTGAGTTAATGAGTATTGTCTTGTGCTTTTATTATTTATTATTAAATATATTTAAACCTTTTAATTGTGGCTGTTTTTTATGTAGGGGGTATTTAGTACTTGCATGTATTTGGTGATGCTGTATAGTCCACTCCTAAATAACCTTAGCTTTGGACACACTTACCATTTGGATAATAGTGACATTGCACAGAAGACTTGGACATCCTTTAGTAAGGGCCTTTATAGTAGGTGATAAGGGTGGTTTGTGGCAGGTGATACTACTGTATAGTCTGGGAAGAAGGGGGCATGGCTAGAGAACCTACACCAGCCTTCCACAGGAGTTTCTGTGTGTTTGTATATAAATCACATCTCAAAGTGCATGTATGTCAGCTACTTGGGCAGGGACATGAAACACTGGTTGGACAGAGAGGGTGGTGGAGGTTTTGGCTTGACCACTCAGCTAAGATCTTAACCCTACAGCTGTGCCAGTGGGGAGTCTTATTGGGGATCTGAAGAGAGAGGGAGAAACCAGCCCCAGACTGACTGTGATCTCTGTGTGCTGTTAAGGGTAATTATACTTTACTGTGTGTGTACCTATCATCTTCCCATTGTGCTCGTCCCTGACTGGTGTTAGTGGTGAGGATTGAGGCTCCTTGATTACTGGGCCAGTGCAGGGGTGTCACATATTAATTGTTTGGCAGTGGTGGGATAGCCACATCACATATTAATTGTTTGATAGTGGTGAGATAGCCACATCACATATTAATTGGCTTCTAGTGGTGTGGATAGCGAATTCCTGTTGCTTGAGTATAGTGACCACTGAAGGTGTTTTCGTACTCTAAATCAGCCATGCAGTGAACATTCAGAGTTCATATCACAATTGTTTTATTTCTTATGTTATCTTAGTCAGTCAGGGAGAGCAGACAAGCATGTCAGCTGAGGAGTATGGCAAGCTGACAAGGTACCAGTTGGCTGAGATGTGCCAGGCTAACTGGTGCATGGAAACCTAACTAAAGCAGACATGATTCCAGCTATAGTCACAGCTGCATCAGAAAACAGCAACCAGGAGGATGATCAGACTAGCTGAGGAGATGTACAACTCTCAGAGAATGGACTGCTTGACCTTTCCACAGAGGACTTAAAAATCCATCTGGAGATAAAGAGACTTGAGTTGGAGGCCAAGCATTTTTTAATGGAAGCAGCAGAGAGACTGAGACATCTCAAAGCTGAGGAGAAGGAGTGGCAGAGGCAACATGAAAAGGAGATGCTGACTCTTCATCAGAGTCATGGAGGTAATGGGGAAGGGATTAACTGAACCCCAGAAACATCAAAGGTCAGTAAATTCCTTCCACAATTTACAGAGGGGGATCATTTTGATAGTTTTATTCATATTTTTGAAGGGATATGTAAACAGTATAACGTTGACCAAGGGCTCTGGGTATGGTTTCTGACCCCCTAATGATAAAGCTGTAAGTGTTCTTTCCAAACTATCTGATGTTTACTGTTTAAATTATAATGTTGTAAAAAACTGTTTGCTAGAATGTTTTAAGCTAACACCTGAAGCTTATAGGAAAACGTTTTGACACCATAGACCCAAAGCAGATGAAAGTGTGCATGAGTATGTTGCTGAACTAAGCACTTATTTTCATAGATGGCTGAGTGGATTTCAGGTCACCACTGTTGAAGGGCTGGCAAACCTTTTGGTGAGGGAACAAGCTCTTAGCACTTTGCCTGAGGACATGAGGATCTGGTTAGCTGATAGACAATGCCTTACTGTAGATGAGTTGGGGAAGAAGGAAGACCTATACCTAGTAAACAGGGCATCACTGCATAGGAAAGGGTCACCCAGTGCTGCTCATTGGTCTAAGGGAACCCATGGTGGGCAGACTAGGCTGCCCCAACAGAATCTGCCAGTAGCAGGGGAAGACACTAGTCAAGGTACGCATCCAGGACCAAGGGTTAAATGTTTTAAATGCAACCAGTGGGGCCATGCAGCATATAGATGTCCACGAAGGCAAGGTGGGGAACAAAAGGTGGGAGAGCCAGTAAGGTGAATGACAAAATGCCAACAGTAGGTTGTATTGAGACAACAAGGGTACCAAACTGCCATCCTACAGATGTCCTGATGGGGAAGGATTTTGATAATGCAGTACCATATGTGGATGCATTTACACACAGTCGGGCTTGGAGACAAGCATGTGAGTCTGGTAGCCTAGGGGAGACCCAGACAGACCACACACTTGCAGCCAAGACTGGTGAGGTGGTTACTTCAAGGAGGGATATACCCTGTAGCAGTAAGACTGAAGGTGAGCCACAGCTGTTTGTAGGTACTGATGTTCCCTTGGACAGAGTGACTGCAAGAGCAAAGGTGAGTAGTAGTACCCAGGCTGACAGTGAGACACTGCTGTCAGAGGATGCCAGACTTCCTGTGGAAGTGGAGCTGGGAAGGGTTACAAAGATAGACTTGAGACAGGCTCAGCTCTTAGACCCTACATTATAAGGCCTGAGAGAGGTAGCTAGTGAGGCACCTGATTCTCAAGGGAAAGGGGAATCTGTATACTGGGACAAAGGGTTACTGTATAGAGAGTGGAGCCCTAAGGGAGGGCTAAAGGGTGAGAGAATACAGTAGTTGGTAGTGCTCAGAGCTTAATATCTGGCACTTCTACCCATAGCCCATGATATTCTCTTTGCAGGTCATATGGGCATACAATGAGAAGTATTATGCAAAACTTCTATTGGCCTGGGATTTACAGAGATGTAACAGGGTACGGCAGGACCTGTGAGTAGTGCCAAAAAATAGGCAAGGCAGGAGACAAGGTGAAAGCTTCTTGGATACCTTTACCTGTGATTGAGGAGTCATTTCAGAGGGTAGCTATGGATATTGTGGGGCCTCTGAGTATCCCAAGTTCCATAGGGAAAATGTATATCCTAGTGGTAGTAGATTATGCTGCAAGATACCCTGAGGCAGAGGCTCTGTCCTCCATTGAGACAGAAAAGGTGGCAAGTGCTTTGTTAGAGATTTTCAGCAGGGTAGTTTCTCAAAAGAAATACTGACTGACAGAGGTGCCAATTTCATGTCAGACCTGCTGGCTTGTCTGTGGATGTACTGTGGGGTGAAGCACCTAAAAATCACCCTACCATCCCCGGGCTAATGGTCTTGTTGAAAGGTTAAACTCTACACTCAAGACCATGCTATGGGCATTTGCAGACCAGTTTAAGAGGGACTGGAACAAATATTTGCCCCATCTGTTTGCTTACAGAGAGGTTCCCCAGGAATCCACAGGTTTTTCACCCTTTGAGTTGCTGTATGGGCATTGGGTGAGGGGGCCTCTAGACTTAATTTGAGATGAGTAGGAGGGTGAGTGTGAATCCCACAAGGAGTCTGTTGTGGCATATGTCCTAAACCTCAGGACAAGACTCAGG
This sequence comes from Protopterus annectens, assembly GCF_019279795.1. Taxonomy (NCBI): domain Eukaryota; kingdom Metazoa; phylum Chordata; order Ceratodontiformes; family Protopteridae; genus Protopterus; species Protopterus annectens. The sequence continues at coordinate 839,462,971 of NC_056735.1, forward strand.
GAACTCATGGCCTTGGCCCAAAAGAACCTGGCAGAAGTACAACAGCAGAAAAAGGTCTGGTATGACAGGAATCCTCAAGCTAGAAAGTATGCTGTAGGGCAGCAGGTAATGGTTCTTGTTCCTGTCAGGCACAACCAGCTGCAGGCAGCATGGGATGGACCCTAGAAGGTGGTAGTGAACGTCAGTGATGTTAACTACATAATAGAACTGCTAGCAGGAGGCAGGGGCACAAATTGTACTATATTAATATGATGAAACCTTACCATGATATGGAGGCCCTTATGCTGAGGATTTGCAGTGGATTGCAGGAGGAGTCTGAGGGAGATCTGGTGACTGATCTCCTCAGTGAAGCTTGGACTCACACCTCAGTGGAACGGGTAGCAATGTCTCAGCAGCTATCTCCTACCCAGGTTCGAGAAATCCGAGAAACAAGGGAGCATCCACCTGGTGCAGTACCATGTGAATACATGATCCCAAAGGCCTATTAGGTAGGCCCCTTATACAGTGCCTGAGAGAGTCAAACAGACTTTGAGGGAGGAGATACAGGAAATGTTAGACCTAGGGGTATTTCAGGAGTCCAGCAGCCCCTGGGCCTTCCCAGTGGTGCTGGTACCAAAGAAGGATGGCAGCACCAGGTCCTGTGTGAACTACAAGAAATTAAATAGTCACACAGATTCAGATACTTACCCCATGCCTAGGATGGATGAAGCTCTAGAGCAGCTGGGTGGGGCTAAGTATCTTACTACCATTGATCTTATCAAGGGTTACTGGCAGTTACCCTTGACTCCTAGTGCTACAGAGAGGTCAGCATTTCTAACTCAGTTTGGCTTGTATGAATTCACAAATATGCCCTTTGGGATAAAAAATGCCCCAGCAACTTTCCAGAGGCTTATAGATCATATCCTAGCAGAAGCAGGAGATTTTGCCCTTGCTTACCTAGATGATATTGCCATCTACAGCCATTCCTGGCAAGAGCACCTTCAGCATGTCAGGGAGGTGCTGGGCAGACTACAGTGGGTAGGGCTGACCATTAAGCCCAGCAAATGTCAGGTGGGCATGGCAGAGGTCTCATATCTAGGACATAGAGTGGGGAGTGGAAAGATCAGGCCAGAACTGGCCAAAGTGGAAAAGTGGAAGCAATTCAGGCATGGCCTGCATCTGTTACTAAAAAGCAGATGAGGGCATTTTTAGGGACATCAGGGTACTACAGAAAGTTTGTCCCCTGTTATAGTACCATAGCTGCTCATCTCACAGACCTGACAAGGGAAAACAGGCCAGATAAGGTAGTGTGGACTCCAGCATGTGAGAAGGCATTCCAGAAGCTTAAAGAAGCTTTGGGAGGACCCCCTGTATTAGCCAGTCCAGATTACAGGAAAGAATTTGTTGTGCAGGTGGGTACTTTGAACCATGGGGTGGTGGCTATACTTAGCCAGATTTCTTCAGTGAGAGAAGAGCACCCAGTGATTTATCTCAGTCATAGGCTCCAACCCAGGGAAGACTGCTATGCAGCTGCAGAAAAGGAATGTTGTGCTATAGTATGGGCTCTACAGAAACTTCAGCCTTATCTGTATGGAAGGACATTCACTGTAGTTACAGACCACAATCCCTTAACATGGCTACATCAAGCCAGCCAGCAAAATTCCAAATTACTAAAGTGGAGCCTAGGATGGCAAGCATATGATATGACAGTGCAGCACCGCAGTGGGGTTAGCAATGCCAACGCAGATGGTTCTCAATTCAGGGAATGGAGTAAGGTATTCCCAGATAGGCTCAATCCTCTCAAGCAATGTTCCTCAAGGGTCACTTAAAAAACAGCTTGAGGTTTCAAGGGGGGGGGGGTGTGAAGACTGCCCGCCCAGCTAGTTCGAATTTTATAAATAATCCTGTGTCATTTGTAAATATTATTATAATCCACAGGGTTGCCTTACAAATATAAGAGAACTATATGTTATGATTAAACTATATGCTATGTGCTGAGCTTCAAAAATGTAACCACAATGGACTCTGCTGTAGAAGAGCAAAAATGTATATGGACTATATGCCTGTGCAAATGTATGTTTTCATAGCAGACACTGGGGTATAAATAGTTAACTGGCAAACCCTGAGAAAATAAATTAAGAATTTTACCAGTGTGTTTACCAGAACTAGAAGATAGAATGTCTGCAGCTGAAAATTCTTTCTATTGTTTGAGACAGAAATAATTACTAGGTTTGAAATTTAAAAGTGTTAATTGTTTTACGACTTCCAGTTTCAGGCAAGCTAAGAGATAAGCATTTTTCATAGAGACATGTTAAATTCTGATGGTGCCTGTTTAGCCTGGGAACTAGATGCAGATGTCAAATATTGATGTCATCTAGCTAACCCAGCAGTAATGTATATTATTAATTTAAGAACTATCTAAGAGAGAAAGCCTGTCCATTTTGTATTTTGTTCTGGACCTGTAAACATCTCTTCAGCATTTCTCATCTGTATTTGCCTTGCTCTGTAAGTTATTTGGGTACAGTGATTTCTCTTAGAGATAGATATGAATACAGTAGGATTAGCCTAGATGGTTTCTGTATCTGTTTAAGATTCTCCTGCAATGTTGTTTTAAAATGTTTCCTGTGATTTTGAATTCTGCTGTCACTGTGTTGAGTTAATGAGTATTGTCTTGTGCTTTTATTATTTATTATTAAATATATTTAAACCATTTAATTGTGACTGGTTTTGTGTAGAGATATTTAAGCTCTTAGAGTGCTTGGATGCACTTGGTGACACTGTATAGGCAACTCCTAAATAGCCTCAGCCTTGGACACACTTACCATTTGGATAATAGTAACATTGCACAGTAGAATTGGACACCCTTTGGTAAGGGCCTTTATAGTAGCTGATAAGGGCGGTTGGTGGCAGATGGTACTACCATATAGTCTGGGCAGCAGGGGTCATAGCTAGAGAACCTGTGCCAACCTTTCCCTTGAGTGTCTGTGTGTTTGTATATAAATCAAACCTCAAAGAGTGTGTGTGTTTGTGTGTCAGCTTCTTGGGCAGGGGCATGAAGCACTGGTTGTTCAGAGAGGTACTGGAGGTTTTGGCTTGACCACTTGGCTGAGATCTTAACCCTATAGCTGTGCCAGTGGAAAGTCTTATTCGGGATCTGGAGAGAGAGGGAGAGGGAGAAACCAGCCCCATACTGACTGTGATCTCAGTGTGTTGTTAAAGGAAATTGTATTTTACTGTGTGTGTACCTATCATCCTCCCAATGTGCACATCCCTCGCTGGTGTTAGCGGCAAGGATTGAGGCTCCTTGATTACTGGACCAGTGCAGGGGTGTCACAACCCCATAACTATGTATTTTAATGTTTTTAGCTAATCTCATTGCTGCAATATAATTTAAATGTTCAATTTATAAATGTGGCTGAAAACTCTCCATTTTTATCCGCTTGTCAGATCTGTGTGCTATGATCTGCAATATATATTTTAACACAGCACAAGAACTTCAATCAAGTCTTAATATGGAAAGGGCCTTTAAACTTACTGATGAACAGGCATGATATGCATTTAAGTCTTCTTATATTATTGCTTGTTCAGTATAAATCAGACTATACTCTTGGAAATGTCTGCATAATTTAATCCAAACCCCAGACTATATATTTAAAAGATCCCCAAAAGTCAAGACAAGTAGCTGATGATGTCAGAATATGGGGGGGTGGGGGGTCTAGCTATATTGGCACATATAATCTGAGACTGCAACTTAATTAAAACATTTTGACTAATTGTTAGGAACAGGTAGGTGAGATAATTCAGATGAGCATCCAGGGCAGGAAGGGTTTAGTTGTCTATAATTTCACTTTTGAAGCTGATTAACCACTCATTATTCACAGTGATACTGGTTGGCAAATAATCTATTGCACAACATTGGCAGCCCCTACTCCACCTTAGATTGCAGATTGTTTGCAAATCCTTCATTCCTTATATCAAGTAAAAGTTTCTACTGCACAGTCTAAAAGGACATGGTCATCATGTTTAGATTTTTTTAGTCTAGAGAAATGACACTTGTATGATTATTATAATTCAATGTTTAATGTCGAACCGTGTTGTACTAAGTCAATGTACTATTTATTTGAGTGTCAAAATGGAACTATGACAAATTAATTAAATGATTTTTCTATCAAAACACTTATTGAACACAAAAAAACTCAACTTATATGCATCAGTTAAGGTCAATTTAATGGCTATAGCAGCAGAATTTCTTCAGTCTAGTTCTCTAAAATCCATTATTTATATGCCCACTAGAGCACTATGCCTTATCCTGCTCCAGGGATCATACAATAGTGAACTCATACCATCTTTAAATAAGAGGCATTGGAACTATTCCAGTGTCTCACCACACTGTGGGCTGTTGCTTCTTCAGATAGTTTGAATTCATTTCTACAAATTAAGTACACATTCCAGCCATGAGGGTACTCAGCAATGGAATAGCCTCTCGGTGACCCAGAGATGAATCATGCTGATTGTTTACAAGCTCAGTCACCAGCCTTGAACCTTCTTCTGTAACAGAGTACAATAAATAGAAAGCAGAAGCAAATAACAAAGTGCATGAGAACTCCGGTGGTTTTTAGGCCAGTGAAAGTAGTATCCAGTGCTATACGAATTAATTATTATTTCTAAATGGCTACAACAAGAGTTTATTTTTTCTTTCTTATTGCAATCAAATCAAGTACAACAACTACAATAATAAGTGACACCAACAAATGTAGAACTACATACAATACAACAGCTTACATAAAAATTGTTTAAATGTCAACAACCACAAACTCTAAAAAGTATCTGCAAGAAAGAACAGATTTTTCCGAACAGTCTTGAAATCCGTCAAGTAACACCTAGTAAAAATCTTAAAAAACATCAGATTCATAAAGATCCCAAATGATTTTTTCATAAAAACCATAATCATTTATATAATTCTTTCTTTGACAGTAATCTAGCAACTTTCCAGTAAGAAGCAATTTAAAATCTGACCACAGCTGAAGCAACAGTAAAAAATTACATTATCCCGTTCTGGCTACTGACTCTTAGTCACTGAATTTAGGCGTGTAATACCATATTTTTGTCCTAAAGTACTTGAACTTATGCATATGACTTAATTGTATTAAGTCGCCTGGTTCCAACCTGTGACCAACTCTGTATAATTACTGAGGTCTGCTGAAGGTAGGCTTCTTATTTGCTGACTAAACCTGCTGTTTTAGCATGTATTAACTGCTGCTTTTTTTACTAAATAAGTGACCAACTTCTCTTTCATTTATTGTGGTCCACTGAAATTTTGCTTAATGATTCTGCCGACTAAGCCTGCTGTTTTTAAGTTAGAATAACTGCTGCAATTATACTAAATTACCTGCACTGATCTCCTGCACGAGTATTGTGACTTTTTGCACTGTTGTATTGCATTCTTATTTTTCCCTGCTATACTCCCAGAACACTATCTCTGCCATACCACTCTGCTCATACTCCACACACCTGTCTTACCTCCTGACTCAAACCTGCACTCCCTTCTCCTCATACTAACCACCCAGAGGCCTCCCTGTTACACTTCACTGTCTCGTCCTCTCATACAATTTCACCTCTCACACACATTAAATTCACTAAACATTCAATGCTCATTACTGCCTAGTCCTTCCTCTTTTATAAGAATCACTCCCCTCTATCCCCTTCATCTCACTTTTGTCTTTTTTTTTCAGGCTAGCAACTTACTTCTACAGTTATTCAAACCCACTGACCCACCTTGTCCGGGAATACCTCCTGTCAAGTCCCGTTGTGAGAGTTTTCCCTTTAAATTTATGACTATCAAAGTATGTCCCGCTTAATCTTTGAAAGACTTTAGCTGCTACCTGTCCTTTATGGTTGATCCTATGGTGATTACTCTCCTGTACATCTGCAGACTGCTCCCTATTGCTTTCCCTATCTATTCCTGCTCTCCCACTCTCCCTACTCTCTTTGCTGTTGCTTTCATTTACATCCATCCTGGAAATAATCTGCCCATCTAGAGAACATTCTGTCCTGGTTTTCCCATACTCTTCCATATGAAACCCTAATCTTAGGAGATATCAACATTAATTGGTCCAAAATTACTACTGACTCTCTTCAACAAAGTATCAATCTACATGGTTTTCACCAATTGATCCTAGCACCCACCCGTCTCCACAAAATCTCTTCATCCACCTCCACAATTGACTGGATCCTAAACAATTCCCCCTAGCACTACTATAACCCCACCACTTTACCTGACTCCCTCAGTGACCATCTCCCTACCTCTGTAGTAAGACACACCACCCAAAATCACAAACCCCACCTTTTTAGAGATTGTCGCAAATTATCCAACTTTAACATCTCCCAATTTAACTCTATTCTTTCCAGTATAGACTGGTCTGTCCTTAGACAAGTCCTTCTGAATGATGTTGTAGGTATGTTCAACAGCATCTTCCTAAATACTTTGAACTCCCTAGTCCCCGCCATAAAAATCAAAATAAAATCTAACCAAGCACCATGGCTTTCTAAGGAAACTAGAACCCTTATGCAAGAAAGAGACAGTGTCTGGAAAGTCTGAAATAAAACTAAACAACTACCTGTTCTACTCAAATATAGACAACTAAGGAACCTTGCTAAGAAACAATGTACAAATGACAAAAAGGCCTACTATAACTCTGCCCAGTTCAACAACAAATCTAACCCTCAAAAGTTCTGGTCTACATTTAACAAAATTCTTTCACCAGGTTGTCCTGCAAACCCCTCCCCTTACCCTAATACATCCCCACAGGAAACCGCTACCCTCCTTAATAAGCACTTCATTGAATCCATCCAAAAACTAATTTCCTCAAACTCGGCAACACTACTGCACCTACCCCTCCTAATCTTCCAAACCAAACTCTCTTTTCCTTTCACCCTGTTCCTACTTCTTACATCAAATCTTTTCTTCTTAAGCTCAAACCTTGCTCTCCCTCTACCGACTATCTACCTCCTACTTTCCTCAAACTTGCTGCTTAATCTATTGCCTATCCTATATCTATACTAATCAACAGATCAATTCTAGAATCCACTTTGCCTACCCTGTGAAAATCCTTCTTCACTATTCCATTACACAAAAGTGGGAACTCCACAGACCCTGCCAACTACCGACCTATTGCCATTCTATCCCCCCTCTCTAAAATTCTTAAAAAATGCATTCACTTTCAGCTTCTTAACTACCTCCTCCTCCAGCATAACCTTCTGACTCCCACTCAGCATGGCTTCCATCCCAACCACAGTACAACCACTGCCCTCCTATCCTTCACTCATACCATAGCTGAAGCCCTCAATAACAACAAACTCATATCTTGTCTCTTCTTTGACCTTTCCAAAGCTTTCAATACAATATCTCCTCCTCTGTTGCTATCTAAACTTGCTAATCTTAATCTATCTTCTTCCTCCTTGGCCTGGTTCAGTAGTTACCTTTCCTGTAGGCAGCAATCTGTCAAATGGCTATCTTCCTTTTCACCATTCCTTCCTGTCCCAACTGGTGTTCCCCAAGGCTCCATCTTGGGTCCCCTTCTATTTAATGTCTTCACCAACAATCTCTACACATCCTGCAAACAATCTTCTCTCATCCAATACATTGATGACTCTATATTTATCTCTATCTCTAACAGTATGACCAAGCTCCATACCCTAACCCAAAATCCCTTTCTATCCACTGAAAAATGTCTGTCTGATAATTTACTCATCCTTAACCCTAAAAAGACCAAACTTACTCTTCCTCCCCCAATTATTTACTAACCATAACTCTACCTTTGCTATTAAATCTTCTAACAATACAATTATCCAACCCGATACCCACATAAAACTCCTTGGAGTCATAATTTTTGATGAACTGAAATTTAACCTGCACTTACTCCAATGTATAAAAAAACACACCAGAAATTGGGGCTACTATATTGTAATAAAAAATTTCTATCCCACAATGCTAGACTCACACTGGCAGAAGCATTCCTCCTTCCCTCCCTCCTATATGCCACCCCAGTACTCACTAACATCTAAACTGCAACCCTAAACAAACTCCAACAAACTTACCACAAAATAGCTAAATTTATCACAAACTCTCCTTACAGTGCTCATCACTGTATTGCTCTAAACTCTCTCCAGTGGCTTGAGCTCCCCCAACAACGCCAACTATCTAAATTTTAATTGGTGCACAACATGCTTTACAAACCTTCATCCTGTCCATCTCTTTCATCCTTTATCTCTAGCTACACTCCACCTCAGACCCTCCGTACATCTAACCAGCAACTACTTGACATCTACCAACCTAAGAAAACAGTTGGCAAACTACTATATAAATATTCTGTTGCCCTTGCTTGGAACAAACTTCCATTAAACATACATACCATCACCCACTCATTACACCGTAGAAATGATGTAAAACACCATATCCTCATCTCCAAGACTTGTCCCTGCCACAACCCAACATAAACACCTTTCACTCTCCTTAAGTCACTAATTAAGTTTTTTTCCTCACTCATCTCATTTCCCACAACTCAATGCTTGTTGGCCAATGCCAATTGCTTTCTAGCAATTAAGATGCATAATTTTCTTATGCAAATACATGATTGCTTTGTATACATATTGTGTTTTTATCATATCATGTAAGCTCGCTGTTTTGTTTTTATTCATGCTGCATTAACAGATTTGTTATTTTAATCTTTGTACCACCTCTCATATATGTATGTGCCTAAAAATGTTTAACTGTGATATTGTTTATCATGTAACTGTGTTTTTTGGAGCTTTTCTCCTCGAGTCACCATTGAAAATGGGCCTCAATTCCAGCTGGACCAACTCAGTTAACAAATGGCAATAAATAAATAAATAAAATAAATATATTACTTTACTGAAGAAAGCATTTATTCAAATTCTAGTCATTGCATAGTTAGTTTTGCTGAGTTACAAGCATAGTTAATGATCACAAATAAAAAGGAAATAACTCTTCCAACAAACAGCAAGAATAAAAAATAGTTAACAAAATATCCAAAACAAAATGACATTACATTGTTGAGTGATATGTTCATTTGTGAGAGTGCACAGTATCAGCCTTACAAACCAAGTAACTGATCAATTAACATTTTACAAAGTAAAGAGTAATTGGCATTTCATAAAGGGTAACAAAAGAAAAATGCATTGGAAATGTAAACTAAAATCACGCAAAACTATGAATATGGAAAGGAACTTACTTTTTATTCTGAAAACTGCATACCTAAAAATAACTCGCCAGTGTTGGTATAACTTCATAGCACATGTCTTTAATTACAGCATCCTGTAGTGTATCCACCAGAAAACAAAATACTTTTTCCTTAACTGATATCTAAACAAGATATTTGGAATTCAGTGGATAATTGCTGTCTTGATTTTTATACTTCACCATGTCACAGTTTCTCATTTTATTAATCTCAGTTTTTTTATCCAGTTCTGCTGTATTGGGTTTTCATTGCAGTCAGCATTAAGTACAGCAAAAAATTAATTCAAAATCTGCCCCTCCGTTTGGTTATATAGCCAGATCCCAACTCACATGATGAGACTGAATGTTTCAGTCATACTTCACTGATCTTCCAGAGCAGACAGGCTGCTTGTAGATCAACATATTAATGGCATAAACTGAAGTGCATGACAAAGATATCAATGTAGGTAATCTGACAACATGCTGATGACATGCAGAAATAAAGCTAGAAAATACTTTGGAATCGCCAATAAACAGGAAAAAAGGAAAGGGTTTAAAATAATCAGTAAGTCAATTAACCTACCAATAAATGTGCAATCATCTTTGCACAAGGCAAAAGTATGACTTTGATTTAATTATATTCCATATGTCAATATTTTTGTGCAGCAGAGTGGCAAGAACATACTGTAGGTGGGAATGTGTGTATCTTGAGATAGGAGAAGAAGCAAAAGTTAGAAGAAGCAGTCCCTGTAATAACCTGACTATGTGCTTTAGGATAGAAGAATAAGTGGTTTAGAATATTGAGTATGAAAGTATGGTATAATGTGACCATGATAAATGTAAGCTTGTATATGCAGAAGGTTTCTGCTGTGCATCCAGAGGGTAATCAGATAAAGAGCTGATAGGTGAGGACAGTGTGCTGTGATTCTTTGAGGGGAGAGAGAGAGAGTGACAGAGCAAAAAATGCAGCCACCTTTAATGCAGTCTCAGTTGTGCCAGTAATTGGTCACTAACTGCTAGTTTCACTGTTGCAGGTTTGCCATGGTGGGGCTACTGATACAATTACTGGTCCACCTTCCTTTCCTCTGTAGCTGGCATCTATTTGTAACTTGTGCATTTAAAAGAGGACAAATATCTTGCTGCCTTTAGCCTGCTAATTTGGTGGAATTTATTGAATTATGGATTTCTTTTATAGTTATTGTCATTCATAGTGCTGACAAAAGAATAATAGCAATGGTGTGTGCCCCCTTGCTTTTTAACACATATTTAATGAAATGTACTTAAACTTAGGCATTTTGCTCATGGTTTAGATGCACGAGTGTTAATTGCTTACCATATAAGCCCAGGATACCTACATGCCCCTTTTTAGAGGAAAGATATTTTTGTCTTTCAGTCATGCATAGCCAGTGTATTTTTTTTCAAGTGCTTAATGGATTAATGCTGAATGTATGAACACATGGCAGGGTTTGTGATCATCTCCTTGGCTGTATTACCTATACCACAACAAAATATGCTTTTTAAAGAAGCATTTTAAATCTTGAAGAAGATGAAAGTAAAATAAGCAGTAAAAGTAACCAAAAAAGTACAGAAAGAAGTTAATGATCACAGTAAATTTAAAGGCGAAAAATAATATATTTTTGTTCTGCTGTCTGCAAGGGAAATTAGCAGAGAGGTCCTCTACCTCCTTTGATATATATATAGTGCAATAAGGGCTACTTCTTAATATACACAATGGTGTACAGGATGACAGACATTTGACAAGGAGTTTATGCTTATAAAGCTAACGTTCATAAAAGGACTTGAAAGAGTATTATATCATAATTCAAATGATTACATTTCAAAGTAAGTATGAGTGATAATCTGTTCATAATGAACAATGGGATTTCAAATACTTTAGAACATATTATAAACAAATCTTATTGATATAAAATAATTTCCATAATAGTAAATGTGGCAATGATTATATTATTCCTGGATATTACTGAAAAAAAAAATGGTTTCTGATGTTTTAGGAGGTTTAGAAGGAACAAGTATCTGTACTGGTTCCCTATTATATTGCCGAAAGTTTAGTTTGTTGAAATGCGAAACATCGACAGCTAAACTCTGAAACGGCAAAACCGTGAATGGCCACCTAACCAACTTTTTTTCCCAGGGAAAATATTTGCTTGGACGATGGATACCACAAAAACCTTTAAACCCTAATTAACTGGGGGGCTTCACCCCCAACACCCCCTAACTAAATATACTAACTCTGAGATCGCTCAACATTGGGGAAAAGGGCAAATTCTCTCTAACGGCCAAGCAAATTTTTTCCCTGAGAAAAAATTTGCTTAGGTGGCCGTTTGCAGTTTTGCCATTTCGGAGTTTAGCTGTTGATGTTTTGCAATTCCACAAGCTAAACTTTTGGCAATATAATAGGGAACCTCTGTATCAATGAGGCTGATAATAATTATAATATTGATAACAACAAAAGCTACCTACAACAGCTTACGAATGTGAATGCAGATACTTTAACTCTGTATTTTGCTTCTTCTGACTTCTTAAGGCAACTAGAAATTCTGGTTCCATTCTGTGCATAGACAGAATGTTTCTACAGTGCATATAAAATAGATGAGTTAATACAAGTAACTGATTTTTATTATTATTATTATTATTATTATTATTTTATTTCTAACTTTTACACTCTCTCCCCTCTACTTCCCCTCAAGAAATATCAAATATATCTCCCTCTGCTATCACTACGGAACAGGTCCTCAATGCTCTCTCTAAGGCCAAGAACACTGAAGTGATGGGCCAGGACGCATCTTAAATAGCATGAAAGATGAGCTACCAGGACTTCTGGAATTGCTATTTAACCATAGCCTTCAAACAAGCTTCATACCTTACAAACTGAGAATATTAACAGTCATCCCTCTGCACAAAGGTGGGCCATCTACAGGCCTTGGAAACTTTAGACCCATATGTCTCACTAGAGTCATATGCAAAGCCATGGAAAGAGTAAGTTATCAGTAATGACATAGGAAACCTACAGACACTGGATCCAACCCAATTTGGTTTCATCAAGGGCAGGTGATGCCTTCTTGTCCTGATGGACTTCTTTCAGTTGATCAGCAAAGAAATGGATGCATTTAACATGATGTGCTACTTAGACATTATTAATAAATTCAGGAGGTTAGGTAGAAACCCTTATTTCACCCAGTGAATAGCCAGATGGCTCACAGACAGAATCCAGGAACTTAGATTTGTAGAAACCACCTTTACAAAGAGGCCAATTACAAGCACAGTCACTCAGTGATCAGTCCTGGGACTGCTATTTTTTGACCTTTACTTCTCTGAAGTCAAGATCAATGTCAAGAGTCTCCTGCTGACCAGATTTTCAGACAATTGCAAATTAGGAGCAGTATCTCACACTGACACTATTGTTCTCTAGGAAGGGCTGACAAAACAAATAACTTGTAAAAATCAAAAAGTTGGAAGCCCTCCTCGAAGCTATAGCTGTGTCTATAGCGAAAACACTTTTTCTTGGATTTAATAAAACAGCGTTATATATGGTGATTATTGCCAAACTTTGAACTTAGTACTTTTAGCTACGACTTGCTATTACAACTGCCTTTAGCTTGCTGTTCGAGGAGGGCTTCCAACTTTTTGTTTTTTGCTGGTTTATTGTTTGTTTAAGTTTTTTGAAAACAAATAACTTGTATCAGAGCCATGGGCTAAAACTAAATGCCAAGAAATGCATGATAGTATCCTTTGGAAAGTCATTCACCCCTGGTAATTATCATATTGACAACAGACCCCTAAAAGTCAACCCAGTAGTCAGGGACTTGAGGACACACATAGACAGCAATCTAGCCTTTGGCCATCATTTGTCTACAGCAGTCAGGACATCATCTTATGTTGTGCAGGTTATAAACATCTAGCTCCAAGGACACCATTGTTCCACTATATTCAGCATTTATCAGACATGTCATTAAATGTAATAACCCCATTAGTATGTGCGTACCTAACCAGGCACATCCAACAATTAGAATGTCCACAGAGGTACCTCATTAAAGGAATGCAGGGTGTAAGTAACATGTCCTGTGCTGACCATCTTAAAGCCCTGTCCTTGTATTTTATCTCCTACATGCTGTTGAGATGAGATCTATGCCTGGCATACAAGGCATTGTTGGACCCCACCTTGATGGACCTCTGGCATATCGGCAAAACAAGCAACACCAGAATTACCCATTCTAAAGACTTAAATATTGCCTATGATATAAAAAGGTCCTGCTGGAAAGACAGGTATGTATCCCAGAGACTACCACTTCTCAGGGAATAAGCTACCCATCATAACTCCCAACTGTACAGATTTTTGCAGAATGTCCAGAGTTTTGCCTCATATGTTTGGTGTGTTGCTCCTAAGATCTGTGCTTTCCTGTCAAATAGTTGAGGATTGAAGTCATTAAATAATGACAAACATTAGAGTTTAAGACTCCACATCATTCTGAAAATTCATGCTAATGCAAACTTTATTAGTATATCAACTCTGTAAGTTTGTAAGAGCAGTATTTAAAATCTGTGGTCTGTCCAGATTTTTTGCTCTAAGAGGTTGAGAGGTATGCTCCCCATCTATGTGAAGCAGAGTCCCTCCCTAACCCAATTCAAATGTAACTTGGACAATTAGATGGGGAACAGGAAATTCATCCATGATTTGGCACCTATATCTCTAATGAACACAAGCATCCTGTAAATGGTTCATCTCCCAGGCTTAAAAAGGCCACAGTGGTTGTTAGTCTAGTACATGCCTATGAACCAATAAACCTACAAAGACCATCCTGAAGCCATTTCTGGCTTATCTCATTTTTGAAAGGCAAGTGACCATCACTAGAAAACACAATTTAACTTTGTTTACTCCAGATTTCTGCCCAATAAAGTGGCTTAGCATGCTATTACATCTGCTTCTGATTTCTTTTCATAGGAAGTTGCTCCTTTGCTGTGGGTGTGAAATCATAATCCAATCATTTAGGGAGGAAGCATTGTTGCTGCTTTACTTTGGCTTGTTTCTACTTAAAGAGACAAGTCATTTATTTGTTACTTATGTTCTTGTAATTATTATGTTAACATAATTAAAACATTTTCTTGACTCATTTCTTTTTCATTTTTCAATAAACAATGCAACTCAATATACCGAAAAAAACATTCTGTATGAACTGTATACCAAAAGAAAATTACCAAAGCTCTGAAGGCCATCATTCAGCATTGAGAAATGTTGTCATTAACTGCATTTACCTAATGGAAGTATGTAGACCTATCCATCCATTCATCCTTCCATCCATCCATCCATCCATCCATCCATCCATCCATCCATCCATCCTTCCATCCATCCACAAACCCTTTTTCCATTTTTGCACATGAGGTTGGGGTGCTCAACAGTGACAATCACCCAGAGCCAAGGTTCCCACTGACGGGTGATTAGCCCTCCTGTGGTTATTCTTTCATACCACACACTCACATGCACACTCACACCTATGGTTTAGAGTGTCCTGTCCAATGCAAAATTGTTTTATGCATTCCAGCTTTGGAATTTTGCATTCAGGTTGCTTTCAGGAGATCTGGTGAATGACATTTCAGCCAACAGGACTGTCCCAGCAGCAATGAATATTAAATCTAACTGAAATTCAGGATGAAGTGTTTGTAGATAGCAATGTGCAAAATATGTCTTTAACGATTTGTCTGATAATTCTTATGACTAGGTTGCAGGATTTACAAGAGATTGTGACAGCAGTTGCAATGACCTTTGTCTAGCTTTTGTCATATAAAAGCAATTCAATCAGCAGTATACAAAGAAAATGAAATGCATCTGCTGTGTTAATGTAATGTGTTGAAGAGACATTTCAAGTTCCAGCATGCAGCTATAAGGCACAAAGCTTACCTTGTAATGTACACAAGACTAATGATCCATTTCACAAATAAGGAAAGAATTATAGAAAAATTCTCACAAAGTAAATACATAAGCAAACTGGCAAGGAAACATTAGACTCTAAGTAAATAACCGACAAAGAAAAACAGCATCATTTACAGTAAACTGCTCACTGTATTGAGATGCATGTCCTTCTGTGTTCTGTTGCAGTATATCCAAGCAATCTCTGGATGCTTTTAATGCTGCTGTGCTGAGTGTTGTCATTTCCAACTTACTAGTAATAATGAAGTGGTAAAATAGGGCATGGTATGAAGCAACATACCACACATAAGCGTGAAAGCAATCTCTGCACTGTGTTTAAAACACTGACATTCAGCATTATTATCCATAGACAGGGATGATGGATCTTCACAGCAGTGTACAGAAAACGTCTATTCGTTACGACTTGTTTAAAGGACCACCTGGTACACTTTGGTGTAGTGTGCATTCTGCCACCAATTCATCCACAGTCCTGTCTGCAACCAAGTGACCTCAGTGCAATGCTGTGTTGCATGACACAACAGTGTTATATAGCAGGAAACCATTAGGAAGTAATGTATTCTTCTTTGCAATAATAGAGAACACTGGGCCAAGTATAAGTGCAAATCCAGAATAGCAAGTTGAGTGGCTCACAATGTCTAGCGTATCTCCTCAAACTGATAAAGATGAAAGAATAAATAAATAATTTCAAGCATACTCCATTATTGCTGACCGGTTTGCTATTATTTCATCAACATGTACTTCGCAACTGTCCATTATTTTGCATAACGTCTCTGATTTTGCCTCTTATATTTTGCTATGTCTTTCTTAAAATGTTTGATTTGTTTCTTCTTCTGATAAATCACTAAGATGTATAGTTAGTTAATAATGCTAGGCATTAAGAATTTCATATTTATTACATGGGAATATATGTGTTGACATTAAACCCTTCTGTTCTACTAACTTTTATATATGAATTAAGATTAATATTTAAAATAAAAAATATGTATTTGAGCCTTTTTTTTACCCATTATTTTTAGCTTTGCCCATGTTTATTAAGCAAAGAATTGAAAAATACGATATGGCAGCAAGTACATGACTGCAGCTACTGGCTACTAAAATCACTTATATGAGTAATGCTGGATTTACAATCATTTTTCCCAATCAGCATGCAACCTGTCAGGATATTAATGGTCTCTTAATTTCAGAAAAAAGAATAAAAGTGGAATCAAGATGAGATAGAAATAACTACCAGCTCCAGTCTTTGGAAATGGTTACAATGGCACAAGCCAGTGTTCTCCATTATCATCAATTTTTCTTACCTTAGTAAATTTGCTTTTCCTGCTCCACTGTGCTCTGCTGTCATGGTTACTGTCACTCACAAAGGTTTCACATGTGGTAAGCAGGATGGCACTATATTATAGTAAGGAGTGGATCTGGTCATATGTGAGCTCTTACTGGTAGGAGTCCAGCAGCATAATTGATTATGGCCAAGGTAAGTGCGTCTGTGGTAGAAGAACTGCCAGCACCACAAGGAATATTATTACTGGCAGGATTTTTTCTTCTGCACATTGGATGTTTTGTGTTTTTCTTTTTAATCAGCATTGATATATTGTTCAGCTGTATATGGTGGGAAATACCTTAGAACTCATGGGAAATACCTTAGAACTCAGTGGTGATCACTCCCTGCCAAGTGCAGCACCATTGGAATGTATGTGGATGGAGTTCCTTACATTATCCCATTAACATCTGGCATCACATTGATGGCGTTGTGTCCTTTGCATTATGCATCATGTTTTATGAATTGCAACGAGCTTTACTATGCCATTGTGTGTAAGTAGACTTTAGGTTAAAAAAGGGACAGGGCACTCAGTTGTCAGGCATAGCAAATCAGAAATACAATATGAAACTGAGAGATAATTTTCAGTGCATTTGGTGTGTAGATCCTCTGCTGTATTATTAGTAGCACAAAAACACAGCTACAATGATTTTCAGCAACATCATCAACTGACATGAACTTCATATTAGTTTTTCTAATTTGAAATATGTATTGTAATAATATAAATGCAGTCGTTACAGTGCTTTCACTCCACATAGATGTATTAAAGAATCTTACACTATTACTTCACAATACTGCTGAATGTTCTTATGTATCTATTAGGTGCATAAGAACAAACATCAATTAGACAATATTCCTTGCTGGTTATAAAGTAAAATTGTGATATTTGATATCTCACACCATCATCCCCAGGCCCTTTTGGTTATGCTGACTCTTCAGGTTTTTACCTAAAATAAATAAATAAATAAATAAATAAATAAATAAATAAATAATAATAATAATAATAATAATATGTGATGTTAGTTGCTGACATACTGCATTAGTTATCCAAAACCTCACTGGGCTTTGACAACTTTTTTGCACAACTCATATTATAGGCAAGTTAATATGAAGCAAATATGCATTCACAGACAAGTTACTTAAACACAGAGTACATATTGCATTTGCCTGTTGTCGGTAATGTACATGCAGAATCCACAGCATATCAATATGAACACACATGTTAATATATTCAAGATATTTATACACTAAAGTATATGTGCAGTTTTCAAGTTTAATATGTTGCTTAATACAGTAAACTCTCAGTTAACCGGAACGCAGGTAACTAGAACTCTCAAGCAACCAGAAAAAAAAAATCGAAGAAATGCAGTACAATTTTCATGTGTTGCACTTTCTGTTTCCCCCCTGCAGAAACATAACTTATGTTTTTACAGTTTTACAGATTAAAAAAGAAGATAGGAATAAATACTCTCTCTTGCCAACCTAAGGACAAGTCAAACCAAACAAATAGTATAGGGTATAGTATTAGTCAAGCCTATTTTTAATAGTTACTCTCAAGCAACCAGAAACTACAGTTATCCAGCATCTACCAATCCCCATGGGGTGCCGGTCAACCGAGAGTTTACTGTAGTTTCATGCAGTAAAGTATGCCACAGTAGAGTAGAGTATACTATACTGTACTATACTATACTATAGTAGAGTAGAGTAGAGTATATTGTAACATAGTACAATACAGTAAAGAATACTATAATATAGTTTGCTAGTCTGCAGGACAGAATAGCATGGGAATGCATGATTCCTGCTATTTAGCAGAATACACTGTGAATGCAAATAAGAGCATAGAATGATTGGAAAGCCAAGAGTTTTTATTAAAACTCAGATCCTATTTCACCAATAGATGTGTTAGAAGTTGCCAGCTTTGAGGGTTCTGTCCTACCTTATTTGTCAGTCACGTGATGCTCACTGCATGTTTTTGCCCACTTTGTAGTGAGGTGTGCTGTCTTGTCACAAGAGATGCAATCAGCAGCCTTGTAAATTGTCCCCAGCACAAATGAGCATTTATATGATTTGTCACCCCTAAACATAATGAATCTAGAAGATCTTACTACTGAATACAGTTACTAGACATATGAAGTCATACTAGCTAAGTAAGTTAAAAGCAGTTTTAACTGAGATAGAAAAACAAATTCTTGTTTTTTTTCAGTTTAATTGCTTTTAACACATATAATATTTTCTTACTATTGAATACAGTCGCTAGAGATATGAACTCATACTAGCTAAGTAAGTTAAAAGCAGTTTTAACTGAGATAGAAAAACAAATTCTTGTTTTTTTTCAGTTTGTTTTTAACACATATAATATTTTGTGTTAGATTATACATTTTCTAAGCAGTCAAGCCAAATACCATTGCTAACCGCTTTGCCTCCAGCGCTGTGGGGTTTATGAGATATACCCATCCAACAATGGCAGCTGTTAGCCACTATTTGCAAAAGTAAATTCACTATTTTTTGCAGTTGCATCTTGACCTCATAATTCCAAGAAATTACTCAACTGCATGCCAGAGATCATAGTATTATGATGCCTGCATTAAACATACTGTAATCAGTAAATTACAAAGACGTTACCTTCTCTTTTGTTGTACCATTGTTTTATAGTTTGTATTTAAATACCCTTATTAAGATGAACAGAGTAAAAAATCCCAAGCATAAAAACTAACAAAGAAGGTCACTGGAATAACAAGCAGAACTGCAGCAAAAATTAAGTAAAATCTTTTATTTATTGTTATAAAATGATGAGGGCTTTCGCAATGGTAACCACTGCTTCATCAGACAACCTCTTTTATAACTAACAACATATAAATACTTTAATTCATTTCAACTGAACCAATCACAACTCACACAAATCACTCACTAATAAGTTACCATGGTTACATATAATTAAAGCATCAAGTTAAAACAGAAATAAAAAATACAGAATTATCCTGATTGCATATGTATACATATAGTGAACCTTTTTTCATTATATGTTTCATTTCAACTTCCTGGACTTCAGAGATAGTTTCAACAGAACTGAATCATTTAAACCCATTCCCCTGTGTGGTCCTAGTCTTAGGATCCAATGTACTTCCATACTTTCTTTGGCATTAACTATATCCCCCATTCTAATGTTTGCACTCTGCGCATGTAAGACCTGAAACATAAAAGTATGTTCAGCTCCTTTCTGTAAAGTATGCTTGGCAAGGGCACTATACATAAACCCCTTCCTGGTACAGTATAAGTGATCCCTTATACATTCCCTAAGGTGATGATTTGTCTTAGCTACATAGAATTGGAAACATACTTTGCAAAATCTGCATATACTACATTGCTGGTGTTACAGTCCACTGAATTTCTAAGCTCCCATAGACGTCCATTCTCCAGGTGCTTAAAAAATCTGGACTCATCTACATAAGCACAGTATGCACAGTGCCCACACCTGCATGTACCCTTGTCCACATTTTCTATCATTCTAACTTTCCTTGGGTAACATAGCTGTTGTTTCAGGTTCCTCTTGTTCATAAATACAAACTGTGGTTGCAGACCTAGTATATTTGCAATATTCTCGTCTACTAGTAACACATGCCAATTTTGTTGGATAATGTATTCAAACCTTCCTATGTCCTTAGTATAGGGCAGGACCATGGGAGTCTGTGTTAATCTTTTATTCCTATTGCATATATTCCCTACTACTACTCTATCTGAGTAGTAGGGTTTCCCCTTGCTCTCTCTTTCCTTTGATACTTTATAGTACACTTTATTATTTCTTGTTCACTGTACGCCCTGCTCAGAAATCCTGTTTTAAGATTACTAAGTTCACTAACATACACCTTTTCTCGACAGCAAAGCCGTGATACTCCGAGGGCCTGTCCTCTGATGATATTAGGAAAGACACTTTGGTCATGCATACTTTCTCTATGTAGGAAAGTTGGTCTATATCGCTCTTTTCTATGCAATTTTGCCCTGAAAATTTTCCAGCAAACTCTCAGGACTTCTTGTGAGAAGCACCTTCTGTGTAGAAGAGGCACAATTCCTAAAGTATTAAGTTTGGTTTGAAAGCCACACCAATGCATGGATATGGGCATCTACCAGTACTTTTTCATCTCTTATAATTCCAGTTATTCCATTTATCCATGTTTTGTTTGCTTTAAGACCATACATTATAAGTTTAGGAATTAATTTTGTAATGAGTGGCTATGAGTTGTTTCTGAAGATCCCTAGTCCTACTTTACGGAACATTTCATGTTTCATATAAAGTAGACCACCAAGCCAAATAGTCTATTATACATTTTCAGTGTATTTTTTATGTTGCAGTACTTTTTCCCATTATCTTTAATGGGATACAGCAATTACTTCAGTTTCTTTAATATAAGCTGTAAGATAGTTAAAATAGCTTTTCATGATTGGAATACCTTCTGAGTGTTTCTTCACTCTGTTCTGAGGTTCTAATTATTTAATCTTTTTTTAGTATAAGTTCATTTCTTATATGTCTTGCAAGTATAATGAGGATTACATTAGGATATATAAATTATATGGATTTTTTTGATATACTAACATTTGACAGTTTCAGCAGTTACAATCATGTCAGACAGTTTCAGTGGTTACAATCATGTCAGATTTTATGGTAATTCCCATTTTGGATTGGCTAGTTGTAATTACTTGTTTTATTTTATATTTCACTCATTTATTTTAAATTTTTTCCCATTCTATGATAATGAATTTTGCTTCGGAAGAGTTGATTTAGATGAGATATGTGTTTTTTTTTCTTGCTGGGAGGTGCACTTTGTGAAGAGATTACCAAGTCAGTTTTTTAATTAAATGAATGGAAAATGCTTTTTTTTAAATTTTACAGTCCTCTTTTAAAATAAGTGTATACATGGATTTCAATAATTGTTTTTGGCAAGTTAGGGCATTTAGGAGTTGTGCATGTTTTGAATGTGTAGTGTGTGAACTTTTACTTTAGATTTTCGCAAGTAACATAATTATCTCAGATTTATGGGAAATTTAGTTGTGTAATGACCAGCCAAGGACATAAATAAACTTTTGGTGACAAACCAGGAGTCATATACTTATTTGTAAACAAGGTAGGTCCACTGGATAAACATTCCCTTTTCATATCTATCTATCTATCTATATATATATCTATATATATATATCTATATATATATATATATATATATATATAATATTATATTATAAATGTATGTGTGGGTATATATGTTTATATATGTATATATGTATGCGTGTGCGCGCGCGTGTGTGTGTGTGTGTGTGTGTGTGTGTGTGTGTGTGTGTGTGTGTGTGTGTGTGTGTGTGTAAAAGTATATATTACACACACACACACACACTGGTATTTAAGCAGATAAACAGGTATAGCAAGTACTTCAGAATTCAATGGAAAGTTTATTAGTTGTATTTTCCAAACAGAAAAATAAGGCTCACGTAGCCATAACGGAATGTTAGATGTGGCAGTAACTACTGACAGAAAACAAACCATTTATTCCCTCAGTTGCAAAAATGGCAATGTTCAAGTCAGGTGCCAGTGGACAAGCAAACACGGGTTTTGATAGTCCAAAATACAACTCTACATTCTGGATCGGCACTAATAAAAAGTCTTATAATGCTTTTTCTTATGAATCAGTGTCTCAGTTACAAGGATTTCCACTAGTTTTTACATTGTCTTCATGCAGACTTCCATTCCAGAGCCAAATGTTCTGCCCTTGGTTCTGTTATCCTTTACACAGATACAGTCTAAACTTGCTTATATTTTTGCAGTAATAATTTCTGCCACAGTGCACTTAACCTTACACTAACAAGGTGTAACTTGTTTTTAGGTGAGTGATTTTTTTACCAAGTTATATTCTTAATGAAATTGTTGATGGAATCTTTTACTTTATAATTTATTCATTTTTCTGTATTACTGTTTTCTTTTAAAATAAGTGAAGAAATTGATGTTGCTGTTTGTTTTAGGCAAGCTAAGGCATTTTGGAGATGTGCATGGGTTTGCATTGTTATGTTTTGCGTGTGAATCTGTAAACTCTTATTCAGATTTTAGCAAGTAATATAATTATGTAAGACATGGGAAATTTAGTAGTTTTGATGATGCCCATAAACTTGTGATGATATATAAGAGTCTACATAGTAGATTGTAACTACATATACATATGAATAAATACCTATTTGCTAGGAAGGTAGGCACAGTGGACACAGTAGCTTTTCATGGTTGACCCAGGAGCAAAGTCTGAAAAAGTGAATTGCTCAAGGTCAAACAACAGGCAAACTAGGGCTGATAGGATAAAATCCTGCATACTCACACACACGCACACACGCACACACGCACACACGCACACACGCACACACACACACACACACACACACACACACACACACACACACACACACGCACACATATCTGTGTGTGTGTGTGTGTGTGTGTGTGTGTGTGTGTAGATATATATATTCACACACACACACAATGGTATTTTAACAGACAGCAGACACTTTACAGTTCAATGGGAAATAAGTCTGACTTTGCCATAAAGTAAAATTGTTATATGGCACCACTAGTGACAGAAAAAAAAAAACAATGTACTTTAAATTGCAGAAATGGCAATGTTCATGTCAGGTGCAATTAACAAGTAAACACACATGCTTAAAGATTAAAATTCAACTCTACTGGATCTGCACTAATTGTGTCTTCCACTTTTCCCGGTTAGGGGTCGCCACAGCGGAACTCCGGTCCGCTAATGATTGGCTGTAGAGTTTTACGTGCTGGCTTGCCGGGCCTAACGCACAACCTTCAATGAAGGAACGCCCGTCGCCACACAGAAGACGGTCTAACTGAGAATCGAATGGGCAACGTCTAACTGTGAGGTGACAATGCTACTGCAGCACCACCACCACAGCGCACTGGATCTGCACTAATAAAAAGTCTTAATAGCATGTTTAATCAGTGCATCTCTTAACTAGGATTTCCCTTAGTTTTTACAGTGTCTCAGTGCAGACTCCCATCTCAGAGCCAATTGCTCAGCCTTGATTCAGCTTTCCTTCACACACATACACTCCAGACTCCCTTCTATACTTGCAGTGATGAGTTCTGCAATATTAGTCTTAACCCTGATTAATAAAGTAGTACCGGTATTAACCTAAAACTAATTACCTTGTCTGCAGCTATTTCTGGTTAAAGGGAGCAGTCTCTGTTTTTCTGCTCATCTTCCCTTGTATAATGGCATTATTTGCTCATCAGATATTATGTCCATGACACATATAGTCCTGTCTCACATAAAAAGACCTAATTATGCCTGTCTCCTCTATTTTCCATACTTTGTATCAGTGGAACACTATGTTACAGAACCCCTCCCAGCTTGAACTTATTAGCTTCAAGCCCTCTGGTTGGGGCATGGACCCTCTAAAGACCATTTCTATTATGGTGTTGAACATTGTGACGGCATTGGATATGGAAATGGAAACATTGCATTGCCATAGCCTACCTGTAGTCATCATCATCATTATCATCAGCCCCTTTTTCCCATTTTTTTCTACATGGGGTCGGGGTATCGTGTTAACTGTTGCCAACTCTCTTGATTCAGTGCCACACTCCTGCCTTCTTCAGCACTCTTGCCTGACTGTCACAGATCTTCTTTCACACAATCCATCCACGTCATTGCTGGATGTCTTCGCTTCCTCTTACCTTCTTCCTGTCTGTCCCAAATCTCCCTCACCAGATTGTCTTCTGCTTTTCTGCACGTGTCCAAATCACCGTAATCTGCTCCCTTTGATCTTTTCTACAAATGGAGCTACTTTGGCTTCTGCTCTTATGTCCTTATTTCTTCGTCTTTCCCACAGTGTGCATCCTACAACCCTTCTTAGGCACTTCATTTCCATCACCTCTAGCTTCTTCAACTGTTCTGCCTTTACTGCCCAGGTTTCTGTATCATACAGTAGTACTGGTCACACCACTGTCTTGTACACCTTACGTTTTAGCTTCTTTGGCATTCTTAGGTCATAGATAACACCTAACACTCTATGCCAGTTGGCTGCAGCCCCTCTGATTCTAGCTTTGACCTTTTCATTCAGAGTTCCCTTCTCCTCAACCACCCCTCCCAGATACTTGAAGCTGTTTACCTGTTCCACTATCTTCCCTTCTATCTCTATTCTCAGGTTCTTCTGATTTCCACAATTTGCTGCCATTACCACTGTTTTATCTGTGCTTAGTTTCATCCCATGTGCCTTCAGTTTTGCATTCCTATCTCCTATCCTTTCCTGAAGCTCTAGCTCAGAGTCAGCCTGTAATGCCAGATTGTCTGCTTAAAGCAACTTTGTTGATTTGTCCCCTCTGATCTGTTCGCTAATGTAGTCCATCACCAGTGTGAACAGCAGTGAACTCAGAGCTGAACCCTGGCATACACCCACTCCCAGTGGAAACTCTCTGTGGAGCTGAGCACTGTTCGTACTTGAGTCATTGGGTCCTTGTACATAGCCTGCACTAATTCTACCAATGTTTCTGGGACTTCAAACCATTGCAGTACTGCCCAGATTAGCTTTGTTGGGACCTTGTCATATGCTTTCTACAAGTCTAAGAATGTCCAGTTAGACTCTGTCCTCATCTCTAGGTTCTTCTCAAGTGTGTGTCTCACTACAAACATCAGGTCAATTGTGCTGCATCCTGATTTGAACCTGAACTGCTCATCTCCCATCTTACATTCTACTACTCTGCATATCCATTTATGAATCACTCTCACCAGAACTTTCATGCAATGTGATAGGAGTTTGATGCCTCTATACTGCCCACAGTTGTGGATGCCCCCTTTGTTCTTGTACACTGAAATGAGTATGCTTATTCTCCAGTCATCTGGGATATGCCTTTCTCTCCATACTGAAATTATTACCCTCAGGAGTCATTTCTCCCTATCTGACCCAGCATCTTTATCATATCTGCTGTGATCTCATCCGAGCCTGCTCCTTTCCATGACTTCATTTTCCTTAGTGCTATTCTTACTTCTTCTTGGGTGGGTTCCTCTTCTTCTCTTATTGTAGGCTGTTTCTGGGGCAGTACAGCTTCTGTGGGGTTTTCTTCATTCAGAAGCTGCTGGAAATACTCCTTCCATCTGCCTTTGATATCCTGTAGACTGTTGAGCAGGTTGTTGCTGGCATCCCTTATGAAGGGTGTCTGACTGTCTTCTTTATCTTCTGTCTTTGCCTTACAATCTGATATTGTTTCTTTGTGCCAGTTACTGAGTCACTTTCCAGAAGCTGGTAGAGTGCCTCTGATGCCCTATTCTTTGCTATTGTAACTTCTTTCTTAGCTTCCTTGTTAGTGAACCAGTAGTCCTTCCTAGCCTGGTCAGTCTTTTCTATCTCCCACTTCTTCCTGCACTCCTACTTTCTTTTGATGACTTCCTGGACTTCTACATTTTACCACCAGCTTTCCTTGTGTACCTTAATTCCATACCTGGCTCAGCCACACATCTTTTCTGTAGTCCTAACAGATGCTGTTTTTAGGCACTGCCATTCTTGTTTAACTCCAGCTATTTCCTCTTCTTCTTGTGGTGTTAGAGCCCTGAGTAATTCTTTGAACTGTTATATTTTCTCTCCAGTCAACTTTCAGGTCTTCAGCCTGGTCTCTGTTGACTTTATAGGTTTCTCTGACCACTGCTTGCAGCTGATTTTGGCAACTAGTGGTTTATGCTTTGGGCTGACTGTTTCACTGGGGATAACTTTGCAATCATAGATTCTACCCCAGTGCCTTTTCCTTATTAGGAGGAAGTCTACCTGAGTTGGATGTTGACTACTCTTGTATGTGAGCTTGTGACTGTGTCTCTTTCTGAACCATGTGTTGACTACTATCAAGCCATTTGCAAGACAGAAGTCTAGGATGGCTTCTCCTTCTTTATTCCTGTTGCCCCACCCATGTGGACCTAGACAGTCCTCATATCCTGTTCTGTCTATCCTGATATGTGCACTCAAGTCACCCATTATCAACACTGATTCATGTTGTCCTGTTTTATCTAGTAGGTCCTGCAACTGCTGTCTGAATGCAACATTTCCTCACTATCACAACTCTGTGTGGGAATAGACTGAGATTATGAATACTGTCCTATCATTACACTGGAGTCTGATTGCCGTGAGTCTGTCATTAACTCTGATGATATTCCTCACTGCCTCCTGAAGCCTGTTTCTCACCACAATTCCTACACCATTTTTAGCCTGTCCCCCTCCGAATAGTATTGTCTGGATCCCAAGCAAAGTGGCTTTGCTGCACTGCCCTTCCATCTCATCTCTTGGATACATAGAATGTCTAGTCTCCTCTTTATCATCATGTCATCCACTTCTAAGCTGTGTCCTGTCCATGAATCTACATTGAGCGTAACAATTCTCAGTTCATGTTTGGCAGGTTGGTCAATTTTACGTCCAGCTTTCGCTCAACAGAGCTATCCCAGGTAACCCAGGCTGGGCAGCTAGGCACCAGCCAGCCAGTAGTTTATTGACCCAGGGCTGCTGGGCTTTATGGTGGGCACAGACTGGCCAATAGGGGCACATATACCCCTCCCACCATTAGCAAGGGTCCCTGTAGGGTTTGATATTATTATTATTATATAAGTATATATATATATTTTTTTTTTGCTCTTTGCTGCTGCTGCAGCAGTGGAGTATGGTCCTTAATTGAGATGCATTTCCTGCCGGTAAATAACATAAAAGACTCCAAACCTATGTAAAAGCCAGACACTCTCTGTATGTATTATGGGCTATCTGATCATGCTTTGTTCATCCTTCTGCTTGGATAGCAGACCAGCTTGTTCTTTATTCCTTATTGTGTGGGCTGAAACTGCTCCTATCTACACTTCTGAAATATCTGTATAAAATAATGACTGGTTTTAAAAAGTCAGGGGGCATCAGAACTGCTGTTTATGTTTTAGTAAAGTCATCTCAGCCTTCTGATGTATTCAGGCAGTTTTTCTTTGGTAAAGTTTGTAAGGGTACATGCAATAAAGGCACATTGGGGAATATACTTTCTGTGTTATTCCACAAGACTCCAAAAGCTCTTATTTTCTTTGCTGTCTAAAGAACTGGCCACTCATTTATAGTTTCCACTTAGTCTTTTGGAGCTATAATTATTCATCTCCCTTACCAGTCAGAAGGCCAAGATACCATAACTCATTTCCATTTTGCATTTTGGAGCATTAGCAGTGAGCCTAGCCTGTCTCAAGGAATCGAAAATGGCTGAAATTTTGGAAAGATTCAAATCCCAGTCTTCCAAGTGGATGTTTACATCATACATATAGCTGGAATTCTAATGGCGGTGAAGTCTCAATACATGGTCCATCAATCCTGGAGCATGGATGAGGCCATATGGAAGCTAAAGGAAAGAGGGTATATTGAGATATCCTGCTGGTCAATGAATAGGATTTTTTTCTCCCAAGGGCTGGTGAAAAATGTAACCTCCTCTAGCATTTCTATTGGTTAATCTACCTAGGGCATGTGGTAGATGTTTACATTTGAAGATACTATTAAGTCTCCTGAAATAATTATAAAATCAGACAGTATTGATTTAGGAACTAGTTCAGTAGGACTGTTCAAGCCACTGTTTTATTCTTTATTTAGTCCCAGTTTCAACATTTGTTTGCATCTACTCTTAGACTACTTAGGTATATATAACAGCCCTCTTTCCTCTTTCTGGTCCATGACTTCATACATTGTGCTAACTACCCTTACCTGTGCCTCCTTACAGGGTTTTAGGACATTTATATTATAGATTTGTTCTATCCATGTCTTCCATACTTATTGTACTCTGTATTACACTTTATTTATTAATTTAGTTACCTCATAGTGGCCACCTGACTAAAAATTTATATTGTGGTATAGGAACCAGAACAAAGACTTAGTCTCTTGCTTGAAACTCCCTTTATCAGGCATTGCTATTGTAACCCACCCTTTGGGTATCTTGTGCCCTCCCAATACACTCCCACACAAAAGGCATTATCACTTTGATTATTTTCTGTGAGTCAGTATAATACCCCCCAAATTCTCCTAAAACATGTATCCTCCTTTTCCTGCACCTCTTTGACTACATCTAATAGATGTCTGGAGTATCTGCTGTGCAAGAGTTTTAAGGGGCTAAATCCTATAAATACTCAGTTTGTATCTTCACCTGGGTAAACAGATAGCATCTCTTCTCCCAGACAGAAAGAATTTGGTATAGTAGAACTTTGTCCCAGTTTTTCCAATCTTCTTCTTCAGCATTGATTTCGGGGATCTGTTAAAATGTTCCACAAGAATATCTATTTGAAAATAATTAATAGATGTTTTCAGTTGTTAAATTTTAAACCCTAACAGCGGTGTTCCATGATTTTAGACATAAAAGAAGTGTCTCAGGCTCTCATAATTTATTTTGTAATATCTACATGAGAAAATAGCAATACCATTTCATTTGGTATGCCTTTGAAGTTAGCCTTCCTGAGAAGTGCACCCTAAATAAATCTGGTAACACTGTCTGACACTATCAAAATGTACTGATGCCAATTGCAGGACTTGAATGATGGCCCCATTACGCTGATAGCAATTTCCTCAAAAAGAACTTTAGTTCTTGGCCTTGATATTAGAGGATTCCTAAATATCAGGTTAAGGACTGCCTTTTGGCACTTGGGACAACTAGTGCAGTAATTATCAATTTCTTTAAAGATATCTAGCTTGTACAATCTAGCCAGGACCCCTGTTTTGGTTTTGTCCCTGCCTAATTGGCTACTCAACACATGTTTGTAGCTATATGCCTAAAAGGCTTAGGCACTAACACTAGTAGCATAGCTAGAGCAGGGCAAGAGGGCCAAATCCTATGGGAGCAAAGTGTTTGGGGGGTAATCAAATGATTTTAAAAGCTGCTATTGCATTTGGGGTCAAATCTGACCACTGCAGCACTCAGTGTGTAGTCTAAACTCTAGCAACTGCTTGCTACGTTGCAGCAAATAATTTGCTTTAGATTAAACGTTAGAAAAAAACATTTGAACCGAAATCTGAGCACTGTAACACTCCATGCAGGTAGAGTATAAAGTGTTACAATTGTTTGCTTCATTTCTAGCAAGCAGTTTGCTACAATTTATAAGATTTTTTTTTTAACTAAAACTTGGCTGCCATAGCATTCCATGCAGGCAGGATATAAACTGTAGCAACTGTTTGCTACATTTGTAGCACATAGTTTGCTACAGTTTATAAAAATGATTTGTTATTTATTTATTTATTTTTAGTAGAAGGAAAGAGGGTTGGAGCAGGGGACAGAAATGGGACCTAAATGACTAGGCAGGAAGTAGGGGGTGTGTTGTGCATTTGGCCACCTGGTTGGTGTGACAATAGCAAGAACATCCATTATTTATTTATTTTTTTTTTTTTTTAGGGCTTTTTACCTGAAGATCTGAGGGGGTGGGGTGCTGCTACTCTTCTGCTAACAACTGCTATGTGATATTCTCTTTCCCCTTTGCTAAGCTATATGCCTTATACCAGGCCATCTTTTTGCTTGAAATAAGGAGGAAAAGGGAAGGTGCTCCAGACAGACCTTCCCCTTCCATGATGAATATGTTCTCTTTGTTATGGCACAGAGTTTTTACTCACACTGGGTCTTCTTGAAGCTGAAGTGACTTATTTGAAGGCTATACAGACTGCATTCCTCCTTCTTCAATATGCCATGAAAAGTAGAGGAGCCTGCCTCCTCTCCCACTATGGCAGGTATGAGGCATCTCTGTCCCTCACTACTCTCTAAGGAAGGTAACTTGATGAATGTCAACAAGGAATTCTTGCCTGTATTCCTGAAGTTTCTTTGCCTCCCTGGATTTCTTCTTCTTCTTCTATATCTCTGTCCCGTTGTTTCACCTCAACACTTGTTTCCAGAGACCATACCTCATCTTTAGGTACTCACTGCCCAAATGCCTTTGCTTGTTGATTTTATTAGAGGTGCAGAGACACAGGTCCTCTCCTTCTCCTGATAAATTTATCAGTACTTTATTACACTGAGTCTTTTGGCCCAGTGCATCTCTAAACTAGTATGCGTGTCTATACTCTAAACATTGATAGATTGCTTTAGTTTTGTCTCTTCAAATGGGGGCATATCTGGTTCAAATGGGGACATATCTGGTTCCTTTGCATTTTCACCATCTACCTATTCCAAATATTCTTGAAAAATGGGAAGTCCTTCCCCATAATTAAGTCATGGGTAAGGTAAGTGACTATTGCTACCAGGTGCAGGGATTTCCCCAAATTGGTTTTATCTCCACCTGGGTAACCTGATAGCATCTTCTCTCCCCATGAATTAATATAGGTCACCTCAATAAACCTTTGGAAGCAGACTTTCTTCATACAAATACATTGCTTCTTTACCAGTCAAATCATGCAGGCAATATCTAGCACCACTATAACTTTTGCTCACCCCCTTTTATAATTCACTTCATTAACATTTGAAGTCATGTAATAGCAGTATGCAATGCTCACCAGTCTGGTCACAACTACATCACACTTTGTGTCTTTATTCCCACCATGCTCTTTAGGTGCCTGGATGGGTATTTCTGGTTTGATTCTGCTCACTCGCTACATCTAAACACAAGATAAAAGACATGGCCTCTCTCAACTATAACTAATTAATGTGCCTGCAGGTATTTATTGTTAAAAGGTTCCTCATTAACCTGCAGCTTTCCTTGAATAATAGCTTTATTCCCTCAACAGAAATGATGTCCATGTGTCATCTAGGCCTGACTCACCTAAAAGACTTACATATTCCTGCACCCCTCTCTTCTGTCTTTCTTTTCCAGGCTAAGTGTGTAGAAGTGTGTGTGTGTGTGTGTGTGTGTGTGTGTGTGTGTGTGTGTGTGTGTGTGTGTGTGTGCGCCCACAAGATACAAGACTTTATAGCTTCAAGATACTGAAATTCGACATTTCAGTATTTCGATGTTATAAAGTGAACCCATATATGTATATATATATATATATATATATATATATATATATATATATATATATATATATATATATACACATATATGCACATGCCTACAAACATTCAGACAGGCTTATGTGAAGGAGAGGTCACAAGAAACGATGGTTGCTGAAGTATTGTCCTGTTTATAGCAGCACAGTAGATCCATGTTTAAAATGCCTGCCTTATACCTCCAAGGTCCTATGCTTAGAGCTAATAAATGCTCTTTCTCTTGTGTGAAATTGGCATGTTCTCCTTATATCTGCATGGGCTGTCTCTAATTACTCAAATTTGAAAAAAATAATTTTTATTAATTGTGTGTTCTATTGTCCTTATATATTGCTTTTATCCCTGCCCTTCTAGCCTGGTTCACAGTTGAAAGGTGTCCATAATTATCATTTCACCCACCACATTTTCAAATTAATAAAATATAAAAAGTACGAATGCATGCTTACTCTATAACCATTTGATACACAGAGGACTGATTCTTATATTTTAACTCTTGCATCTAGCTGTAAATAGTTGAAAGTAGTCATAAAGTGTATTTGCTAACAATGATCAGCCAGCTTTATAATATTACTAAGCTTGAGATTCCCCCCTTGTTTAAAACTCAGGTATATCCTGGATAATGTTGGATTTTATCTAAGAAATCATTTTAAATGAATTTTTTTTCTTTTCTTTTTATATGATGGCACTTTTCATATTCTATAACTAATCATATAGCCCGGTTTAACATACAGGAGTTCAAGAAATGAAATAGAGTTTGGAGTTTATTTCTTGCATGCCACTTATGATTCGTGCAGAATCAGACTCGAACTAGTTACAGTCTCCTTATTGCAAGACAGTAATATAATTTTAGGGAAAATGTGTATTTCTGTATAGTAGAGGTTTCATATTAGGCTATTTTCATGTTTACCTTTTAAGTTAAAGAACAAAATACATACATATTAATTTATCATTTGCTATGCAAGTCATGAGGAGATTAGGATGCAACTAAGACCGACCAACATGGCCAAAAATAAAAGCTATAAAACTTTAATAAGTTAATGGTAAGCTCTTTCACACCACAACATGCTTAATCAGACCATGAAATGAAATGCAACTATCTGTATAAATATACATATCAATTAAACTAATAGTTTAAAGCACATGATTTAAGTGCTGGTTTTAAAGAGACAGCATCATTGAGTCCAGAACCTTTATCTGCTCACAGTTCTAATATGACATTCAATCTTATTAACCGCAGTCACCACCCTCAACCCAAAATTCAACAATTGTAAAACAAAAAATCTAAATGAATGTGTTTTACCAAAAGTGTTAATATGTATGGCTAAAGCATTGGATAGTTTCAACCTTCTAATATCATTCATATAGTGAAGCATACATTCTCTCAAAGTACGATTAGTCTTGCCTACATAGAAACAGGAACACACACAACATTGTGCCAAATATACTAAATCAACACTTTTATAATCAGCATAAACATTAAACTTAAAGGTATTGCCAGAACCAGGAAGTAGAAAGTCAAGGACAGACCAGATATATTTAGAAGCACTGCAGGAATTACATAGAACGGTCCCAACACATTCAGAAAACATGTTCTCACCCTTCTTATATAGCAAAGTTGCCGCTTGAGGGACTTACTGTTTTTAAAAGAAAACCTGCATTGTTCACACAGGACTTTCTTAAAGCCTTCATCAACTATCAAAATCAGCCAGTTCTTTTTCAATACTTCACATACTAAAATACCATTAATCAAATGTCTTTAAACAACTCTTGAGTTAGCAGGACCTGAACCAAGACTATCACTTACTTCATTAACCCTAACTCCTAAATATGAGAAGAATGGTTTAGCAGTGGTATCCCTGCAAGAATAGACTTTGGTAATAATATTATTAACCTCATCTGATAAATAACCTCTATCTAAGAAATTTCTACTCATATCTTTAAAAACTTCAAAAAAGATAATTATCATCATTAGTTAGCCTTGCAGCTCTGACAAACTGACCTTTTAAAACATTTTTACAGACATGTCGAGGATGCATGCTAGTTCTATGCAAAGTAACATTCTTTTACAAGACATCCTATAAATACTACTTTTAACCTTCCCTTCAATATTTTTGATAACAGAAACATCCAAAAACTCATAAAAGTATGCAGGTATTTAAATGTAAATTTCAAAAAAGAAATTGTTCTATGAAAATAATCAATAAACTCATACAAGCATTGAATGGAACCTGTCCAAACGAGAAAAATATTGGCCACAAAATGTCCATAATATTTAAAATATTCTTCAAAAGAATTGCCATTCCATATTTGATGTAACTTCCAAAATGCCAAAACCATATTGGCATAGATATTGGCACACACAGTGCCCATAGCAATGCCAGCCTTCTGCAAATAAAACTTGTCATCAAACAACAATACATTATTCTCTAAGATTAAATCAAGAAGTAAACAAAGAAAATTAATTTTTCAATTAGCAAACGTACTGTTTGTTAAATAAAAATTGGCTAACATTCTCCACTCCAACATCATTTGGTATCACAGTGAAAACAGAATTTATATCTAGTGTAACAAAGAAATAATCACAAATTTCATAAAAAAGCATTATACCAACTATGTAAATCAGAAACAAAATGTTTAGTATCTTTCAAAACTGTATGACCAGTGTCTAATAGTGGTTGCAACATTATCTCAACCTAAATCAATAACGGCTCAGTCAACTAGCCAAGACTAGAAACAATGGGTTTCATAAGAGGTACACATGGGTCCTTATAAATTTTAGAGAGTCCATATAAAGTTGGAACCAAGGGATTCTTAACCTGAAAAAATTCATACAGTTCATGAGATAATAACCCACTCATATGTAAATCAAAACTATGTACTTGAACCCTTCTAATTAGGTCATTAAGTTGAAACTTATATAACAAAGTATAGGTCTCATTATCAAACAAAATTTTCAACATCTGTCCCAAATAGAAGTCTCTATTCATCACAACTTCTGCACCACCTTTGCCTATGGATGGATATCGGTCGTGGATAGCTCACGTAGCTCTTCAAAGCTGTACGCTCATGAAAACTTAAATTCAAAAAAAATCCTGTCTATGCTTAGTGGACAAAACATCTTGCATGCCATGCTCACAGGATCTAATAAAAGCATCTGTAAGAGGTTGCAATATAGGTACAAAAGCAGTAGGGTTTTTTAAAAGAAAAACCTGTGACTGTAGGGTCAATAAAGTCTTTAAAGTCAC
Source organism: Protopterus annectens (assembly GCF_019279795.1). Lineage (NCBI taxonomy): Eukaryota > Metazoa > Chordata > Ceratodontiformes > Protopteridae > Protopterus > Protopterus annectens. Next base: position 839,497,684 of record NC_056735.1, read on the forward strand.
ATTCCTTGCAAATAACTTAAGGTCTAATAATACATCAACAACATTAAAATGAGTCTCTAGAACAAAATATAAATCTTTGTTCAGTGTGCCTAGCTGATCAGAGGTGAAAGAGACAGAGGGAATATTAAACTGGTATCTTGTTGTACATTATAGCACCTGTAGTCTTCTGTATTGAAGTCTATAAACATCAGTGGCCTCTCCTCGCCCAACTCAGGGAACACCCCTGCCTGAAAGTTTCTTCTTACTGTACAGGTTCTAGTAGAAAAAAACCCCAAAAGGAACAATGGAGGGGGGCAGGTCCAATAGAATTACCAACATTAATACTGGGCTCTGTTCCAACTGCTGGTACCTCTGTACATTCAACCGGCAGAACTGGTTGTTCACAAACAATATCACTATCAGCCCCAGTAGTGTTCCTTGGCCATGAAAAGATACATCTTTTGCTGAAGTCCAGCAGATCAAGCTGTAACTTTTTTTACTTCACATTCTGTAATATAGCCTTATATTCCACAACATTATTAAAAACATCAGCGAGATTTAACCTATGAATCCCGGAAACAAATTTAGTTGTCAATGAAAGCTATAAGGTAATAATCTCTTTCAACACAGAGGCTTCAGTCGGTTTGAAGAACTCTATTAACAATTGCATATAATAAGTCTAAATTCAGAGATTGCCAATGTTTCAACAGTTCATGGAACGTATTCCGATATGTAGGCATTTTAAGTATGCTAAAGCCTCTTGGTACTGCTTTAAAATGCAGACAAGCCTCAAAATGTAACCACTGGCATTGATGTTTTTTATGCTTATACAGCTTATTCTGAAAATCTCTCAAATAGTTCAAAAGCCTTCCATGTTGATTTAGTGTATTTGACTCAGTGTTGCACTTGTTCATGTTTCTATGGAGGCAAGACCAAGCATACTTTGACAGAACATATTCTTGAAGATGTGAATGATATTAGAAGGCTGAAGCCATCTAGTGCTTTAGCCAAACATACTAACACTTTTGGTAAAACACATTCATTTAGATTTTTTTGTTTTACAGTTGTTGCATTTTGAGTTGGGAGGTGATTACATTAATAAGGCTGAATGTGTGGAGCTGAGAAAGATATTAGAACTGTAAGATGACAAAGGTTCCTGACTCAGTGATACTGTATCTATAAAATCAGCACTTAGAACATGTGCCTTAAACAATTAGTTTAATTGATACTTGTATTTATATGGCTAGTTGCATTTAATTTTATGGTCTGATGTAACACCTTGTTGCATGAAAGAACTTGCCATTTTTTTGTCTTATTAAAGTTTTATAGCTTTTATTTTTTGCTGTGTTGGTCAGTCTTACTTTTCTGTACTTTGGATTTGTTTTGTAAGACCACCGTTCATCCACTGTGATTACTTTTCATTTGGATTGCTTCATAAGTGCATATGTTTATATTCAGATATAAGATCAAAGCTGATAAATGCTAAAGATTCTGTTGGTAATTTTATCAAAGATTAAGACAGCATACATAGGCACATGCATCACACTTTTATAACAAAATACAAACTAGTAACTTTAAATGTTCTGACCACACAATCAAATTCTAAAGAATACCATAGTTGCATTTAAAGCTGTAATAGGTTCATAGGTTCATAAGTGGTTACTGGGCTATTAACTCGAAGGTCTTTAGAACCCTAGCCGTGTGTATCCAATATGATACTGAGAAATGCAATATAAAGGATCACACCTAAACTCAAGATCTTAGTTAGCAATGACTGCCCATATCTAGGAGGGTCACAGGTGAAATCCCCAGCAGGAATTTATGGTTTCCCATCCAGTCATACAAGCTATGCTTAAACAGAGTCATAGAGGGACCTTGTTTACTGTGAATTGGTAGCCTATTCTAGAAGAGTGGCAACCTCTGAGAGACATATCTGTCTCTCCAGCAGTCCTATTTATGTCACAGGCCAGGTTAAGGTGTCTGGAGCAGGTGACCCTTGTCCCATTTGACTTGTGGATGTGCAGCATTTGCATTAGGTTGGGATCCAGGATTGCTCTGTAAGCCAGGCACAAGTTTCCTCTAAGTAGACTGTATGCTACTGAGTACAGTGACAGTGACTTCAGTGTGTCAATGTATGACATGTGCTGGAGACCCTGAATTTTCTTGGTTAGAAATCTCTGAGGTCTCTCAAGTTGCTGTAGGTGCCTTGTAAGGTACATACCAAAGGGAGCATTGCACTCAATTATTGGCCTTATGAAGGTCAAGTACTGGGGTGATATGACCTCTTTCACTCTTGAGGCAATGCCTTTGCTAATGAGGTGTGTGACGTAAAATGCCTTCCTTACCACCGTAGACACATAGTGGTTAAAGTTTAGGCTACAGTCAACTTGTATTCCCAAGTCTCAAACTACTGAGTTGTGACTTAGGGTATTATTATTTATATGATAGTCTGCAGGGATAGTGTTTTTACCGAAAGAGATGGTAATGCATTTTTTAGCATTGAGTTAGAGTCCATGGCTTTAGCGCCAATCATTGGTTTGTGTAAATCCCTCTTGAAGTATATTGACATAATTTGGGGATTCAATGATTACACCTAATTTGCAGTTATCAACAAATTTAGTCAGCCACACCACCTCTGTTTTGGCATGAACTTCTGAGAAGTATATTCCAAACAATATGGTGCCCAGCACAGACTCCTGTGGAACCCCACTGGTGATAGGTCTGCTGGTTGAGGTAAAGTCCCCAACTTTGACTGAGTGTGATCTGTCGATGATCCAGCTACCCACCTGACAACATAAGAGTTGATATTCAACTGGGAGAGTTTATCAATGTGCCCGAATGTGGTATTGTGTCAAAGGCCTTGGTTAAGTCAAGGTAGGCGGTATACACAGGTTTGCCTTCAACTATGGCTCTGGTGATGTTTTTGAAGATGTCCACTAGGTTTAACAGGCATGACTTGCCTTTGACAAAATCAAACTGTTTTGGATGAAGAGTTTGAGATCACCTATATCCTTATTTATAAGGTCCATGATGATTCATTCCATAGCTTGTCAGGTAAGGCTGGTTAAGCTTATGAGTTTGTATTTCCCAGGGTCTGTTGCTGTACCCCCTTTGTGAAGGGGGATAATGGTTGCTGTTTTCCATTCAGCAGGGGCAAAACCTCTATTCAGGCTGAGGTTGAAGAGAGTACCTAATGGAGTTGCTAAGTCATGTTTTAGACTATGTAAAACACAACCTGGGATGCCATCCAGTCCCATACAGGCTGTGTTTTTGGACATGGAGAGAACATTAATGACTTGCTTTTTGAAGATGTAGGATAGGGGAGATGTAGAGGGAATGCTTTGTGGAATGTTTGGAGGGGACAGAGGGGTGAAATTTTCACCAAACTTGTCAGCTAATAGGTTAGCTGTTTTCACAGGATCATTGAATGAATCAGTGATGTCCTGCCTTTTAAGTTACAGATATAGCTGAAGAATGCCTTATGGTTTTCCTTAGCTATGGTTGCTAATTTTTTTTCAAAGTTGACCTTAAAGGATTTTATAAGTTGTCTTCTCTGTTTGTTTAAGCAAAGGAGGGTGTTCTTCCAGTGCTGGGACCTCTCTGTTTTATTCTTAGACAGCAGCATCTTCTTCTTGTTGTATAACTTATTAATATTAGATGTCCACCAGGAAAGCTTGTCTTTTCTTGAGGATCTTGTTTTGATCCTATCCTGTACAGCTGTGTCAATACATTTGTGTAAGTGTTTGTACAGGACATTTGTGTATACCTTGGTATAGTTGTCAATGCCATCTGTGGGAACAGAAGCTTGGAAATTATTTATGCCATCCCATACGAGGGTATAATGAGCGCTGATGATTTTTTTTAGCCTGATTTCATCTAAGAGGGGTTCAGGTATTATAGCTACTTCAAATAAGACTGATTTGTGATCAGATTTTACCAGTGAGGGTCCTATACTTTTGGTGGTGCAACTGTCACCAATGTTGGTGAGGAACAGTCTAAGAATATTTCAGCCCCTTGTGAGGTTGCATACTATTTGTTCCAGGGCACTAATGTTAACAAAGTCCAGGAACTTTTGTGCGAGCATGTTGGTGATCATATAAGTTTCACAGTCAATGGAGGGATTGTTAAAATCGCCCAGGACTAGAGTGTTTGGCTGTAATTTGATTGACTCAAGTAGATACAAATAAGCAGCATGGACATCTTGATTCATTGAAGGGGGGCTATAGCTAACAACGAATTGAAGTGGGGTCTTACCACAGTTAGTTGAACTTGGAGTAACTCCATGGAGTGTTCCTGTCTAACCAGTCTAGAGGTGTTATCTTTAATGAAGATAGATACTCCTCCTCCTTTGGTTCTCACATTTTCGTTTTGTGGCCTGAAAGTGTGGAAGGCATTGTAGCCTTGCTAGGCTGGGGTACTCTTTGTGGCCCTGAACCAAGTTTCTGTGACAGCACAGATGTCAACATCCCCCAGGGAGAGGAGTGCTGTCAGAGAGTGCAGTTTCAGATTTAAACTCCTAGCATTTAGCAGCATAACCTTTAATTTATTTATGAGTGATATTTTCACATTATAAATGTTGTTCTTGAGACCCTGCCTAAAAAAGGGTACTATGGGGCAGGCAAGTGCCTTAGCCAGTAACTAAAAGCCTAGAGGTGACAGGTGAAGACCATCTCTGGCAAAGCAGTGTGGTCTATCAACTGTGCCATCCTAGGCTAACAGGAACTGGATCCCCTTACAATGACATCAGAAACTAAGGCAATTGCTGAAGTCAATTATTTTTGTTTATATTGTGGTATCATTCTAGGTGAGGGTAGAATGCTGCTTAAGGCTAGAGACATACCTGCCTGGGACACATATTCAGAGAGCTCAATCATGTCTGTCTTCATATAGTCCAGTGATGTACATCTCAAGTCATTCACACCAACGTGAACTAAGACGGAGTCATAAAGGTACTTGTTGTTGGGGGACTTGAGTGCATGTGTGATCTGATGGATCCTGGCACCTGATAGACAGGTGACTATAATCTGCTCCTTGTCCAGCTTGGTGAGTGTGGCATCTGTGTGTCTCAAACTGAAGTCACATATGACTAAAACATTTGGTTTAGATGTGCTTTGTCTTAGGGGCTTATTTGGTGAGACACTGGTGCTTATGTTTTTATGTATATTGAATGCTGTAGGTGCTATATTAGGTGTAGCCTGTTTGTGTTTGGAATGTCTCTGGTGTTTAGTAGGTTTTGGGTGAGTGCCTCCTAATATAATGGTTTATGTGATGAGTGCATGGTTTGCAGAGGATGTGTAGTATGTGAGCTCACAACCTGTTCAGTGTTACTGTTGTGTGTGTGAGAAAGCAAGGATTCCAAATTCTTAGTGTAGATGCATCTCTCACAAATTGTACTTTGGTGATTTAGGAGTAGAGAGTTTTCAGTGGTAGGAGAAATGGAGGGAAACTGACCATCCATAATGCTAGGTTAAATTACCTGTTTTCACAGCGGGGAGAGAAAATGGAGGGGCGTGGTATAAGTGGGTGTTCTAAGTGGGCTCTATACTAACTGAGTGCTCTATAAGGGTTCTATACTAGCAGGGTTCTAAATGGTATGCCTCTATTGTAGATTTGGTGGTTTGGGGACTATTTAAGGGGCAAAAGCACAACTGAGGTGCTGTCTGAGCAGATAAGTGCAATTTAAGGACATCTCAGCCAGATCACGGGTAGCTACAAAGGGAAAATTTATCTACTGAAGTGTTTGTATCTATCCTGCTGCAAAGTAATGTGCAATGTGAGCAAACTGAATTAAACAATTTAACCAATAAAAAAGCTCAAACAATTTAACCAAAAAAAAGCTCAAAACTGAGCCCTGTGCTAGCAACCTTCAATCAGATCAGTCCTAACTGCACTCTCCTTCCACAAGTGTGCAGGTGGGCCCTCTCCAAAAAAAGATACGATTGTTTAGTGCTCAATTTAACAAATAGAACAAGATGCAGCAGGTCTGAATCTAGTCTATGCTACAGCAGACAAAAGGTGCACCAAATCATCAAGAACAGTTTTACAAACTCACCAATATAGCAAAAATACAGTTTAAAAGTGCAAAATACAGTATAAAATTGCACTTATCATTAGCAGAATGCTACAGATTCCTTGGATTGTACATCACTGGAAATGATAATCCTCCTGAAACAAAATTGAATGCAGTTTTTCTAAAGTAAGTATACATATAAGCACACAAATACAAACACACACACACACACACACACACACACACACACACACACACACACACACACACACACACACACACACACACACACACACACACACACACACACACACACACACACACACACACACACACGCACACACACACATACACCTTCACTGGAATAGCATGTGATTATCTCTGAAATTATATTTAACACAATTTTTCTATACCATATAAACATAGAGATTTGCACACCAACTTCTCTACATGCACATGCACACACAAACACATGCACACACGTGCACAGACACACACACACGCACACACACACACACACACACACACACACACACACACACACACACAAAACACAGACATTGCTTGTTACCATTATACCTATATGCATTATTACATGCAAGAAAATGTTTGCTATGGCATGGAGCAGAAATAGAAATATTAAAAATAAAGAAAGAGCAATTAGATTTCAACTAATTGATGCTATAGTTAGAATCAGGTAGGTTATCTCTAGTTATCCCTCATATGAATGTATACAGTATTGCGAAATGCATGTGTATATTTCTGTGTGTCTTTTTGGAGAATGATTTTAATAACAACATTAATTTCAGATCCCCTTATCTTAATTTTGCTTTAGTCTGTTTAAGGACAGTATTTCTTTATATCAAAACATCTTATTTTCTTAATGTATGCACATTGGTGATCCATCAGTGCAGTGGAAGCAAGCAGGAGACTCATTTATTGGCAAATCATAAAGAGAAATCAAATGAACCAAAATTGTAACAAATTATACTATTATTTCATACAACAGTTATTTACTTTATGAAAATTGAACAAAAAAGTGAATGATGAAGAATATGTTTTCATTACATCTTTTTTGAGGCACTAATCCAGAAATTAACATTTTAGGACAATGTGCATTTCCAAAATTAAGTAATACATTAATGTTCATATCCTGCACCCTATGGTATCTAGCTGCACAACCAATGTTATTGCATTAATATGCATGAGATAAACCAATGAAAGGCAACCTGACAGGTCTTTTATATCTTTTCACATTATCTTTGGCACATTCCCTTTCCTACAATATTAAATAATACATTTTCCTTATGTATAGTGCAAAAATAAACACATTAAATGAAATGAATTAGACAAATTAAAAATTCTTGTAGATTTCACCTGAAGGTAAAACAAATCTCTGTATATCAAACAGGGGAAAACAATTAAAGATTCATAGAATAACAAAACTAAATTCCTGTAATCTTAATCTTCTGAAGATTAATATTAAACAATGAGAGACTATTAAACAATAGTATCATATGTTCAGTAGTTATTTCTGTATCTGTCTATATATTAAAAAAAAAATATATATATATATATATATATATATATATATATATATATATATATATATATAGGTATATATATATATATATATATATATATATATATATATATATATATATATATATATGATCCATTTGATCCAGCGAATTTACTTTTCATTGAAATGTAAATTTGCAACTTCACTTACTAGAAAGTGAATTTTTTCGAAAATGCACTTTCGTGTAAAAACAGAAATAAAAATAAAAAAAAAATAAACAGAAAAGAAATAAAAACATGCAGTTTGCATGTAATGTTAGTACATCAATATTTAGTGTTGATGTACAACTAAGCAAACAGTTGCTGAGGTCATGGTACAGTGGGATAAGGGAATATTCCCTTTTCCCCACTGTAGTGTGATCTCAGAGTGAGCATATTAAAGTAGCGGGGGTATGGGGGTGCAAAAGGGCTTCCCCCCTGCATAATTCTGTTTAGTATGTTTTTTTTTTCTTTTAGGTTTATATTTGTTTTTACACAAAAGTAAATATTTGAAAAAATGCACTTTCTCGTAAGTGAGGTTGCGAATTTACATTTCGATGAGACGTAAATTTGCTGGATCAAAGTAGATCCCTATATATATATATATATATATATATATATATATATATATATATATATATATATATATATAGATATAGATATATATATACATTCACATATGGACACACATATACATACACACACACATGTGTGTGTGTGTGTGTGTGTGTGTGTGTGTAATAACATGAACAATCAACTCAACATGCAAAACATTAACAAAAAAAATCAACTGCAGACCGAAAATGCTTTGAGACCTAAACTCAATAAATGCAAATTAAGAGCAATGTCTTTGTATGGGGGGGTGCTGCATTCCCCATGCAGGGTGGTGAGTCTCTCACACCACCCACTAATTAAATATACCAACTTCGAGATCAAGCAACTCCATGTAAAAAACATAATCTGTGTATTACACACTCTGACACAAACATTGACAACTTTCTAGTCAAACTAATTTAGTTGGAAAAATCATTTTAAATATAGTATATTTACACTAAATTAGGTACTCCCATATATACATATATATATATATATATATATATATATATATATATATATATATAGGTTACCTTCACTCTCTTAAATTATCTTCACTCTTAAATGCTCAGTTAGTTGACAAAGTGAAGTGTTTGGTTTGATTAGCTTGTACCCTTTTTTCTTGAGAGCACTTATGATCAGGTATTGCAAACATCAAAAGGAGGAAAGAGATTGCTGAAGCTGAGTGTGAGTTTTGGATTTTAATCCTGAAGCTTTATGCAGTGGGGGTAGGAATATATTTGTGAGGTAGGGTTACAGTAAGGGGTAGGTAAAAAGACAAATGTGTTTTTGTGTTTTGCGTGTGTGTATATGTATGCATGCACACACACTGACGTATGTGGTGTGTGACTGACTGCCTTACACCTGAAGTTAGTGGTAGGGATTCATTAATGGACTGCAAAGGGAAACTCATTATTTTTCTTTTGTAATATTTTATGTTTCAGTGTTTTAGGTATTTGATAGGTTTTGGTTTTTGAATGGTTAACTGTCAGAAATGCTATTATAGATCAATTGTCATTTGATGGTTCAGCATTTTGATTAATTTCATATATGTTTTGTTGTTGACACTAAAAACGCCAAAAAAAAATCATTGAAGGTTCAGTTCCTGAACTGGTCAAAAACTGAATAGCATTTCATCAAAAACTTACAAAATACTTCAATAGCCAACACAAGCATCAGTCCACTAATGACGGCAAGGAAGCTTTGATGCAACTGAAAGATATTGCCAAAACAAAGCAACAAATGCAAAAGCAAAACAGACATCCACAGGTCTGATAACATAAACTCCATACTTGTAACAGCTTCTTTCCATACTACCGCCACATTTACAAATACACAACAAATCTATTTATCAAGTGAAAGCACCCACACTCCCCTTTGATAGAACTGGATACTTACCTGACACACGACCTCTCACACAATTTAATGACATACAGTAGAAAGATCACACTTCACTGATTCTATGAACCAATGAATAGCATGTTTAACTATTTACAACATTGCTTTCAGTACACCCCATTTGATCAATATGACTCCTATGTTACATACATGAGCACACATATGCATAAACACACGCACACAAACACAAAACCACATGTCCATCTCTCTCACCTCCTCAGGCAACTCAAACCTGCACATGTACAGACTCACACATATACACAAACACACACACACACACACACACACACACACACACACACACACACACACACACACACACACACACACACACACATGCTACACAAGTCCAGGCTACCATATCCACTTGATGAATTTTACTTTCATATTTTTCAGGGTATAATAGATGCCATAAATACATAAAGCATGGTTCTTTTTCTTCAGTTTATAAATAGATTATTTCAATTATATTAATCACTTTAATGTTTTAATTTTTAATTTGATTTAAACATCATATTTTAGGTTATCCACACCAGAAGAAGCGTGCTTTCATTATAATTCTGCTTTCTAACTATAGTGCTTAAGTACAGCACTGATTTCACCTTCCAGTCACTATATGAGCAGAAAGGCTAATGCATTCATTTACTTAGTAGAGGTCATTTTCAAATAAATCACTTTTATCTGATCTGAAAGTAATGCTGGACTGATGACTGTATAATAGACTTAGTGAGACATTAATTTTTTTATGGTTGTTAACGTTTTTCTTTTCCTTTATTTGTATTAAGATCCATTATCTTTCCATAGATATTGTTTTAGTCTCATCAGGGTAATGTGTCCCACTTTGGTGGCATTATCTTTCTATGAGCATAGACTGGAAATAAACTGTTCAGATAAGGATAGTATAAAAGGTGTATGGTCCGTACAAGAACCTGTCTTACCTAGAAGGAAAAGATGAATAGGAATCATGAAAGAAACTTAAAATCACTAGTACTTATGTCCGAGTGGCTAAATTGACAAGCAAGGTCCGCATTTGAATAACAGGGCAGCTTCAAGATATCAAGTTGCAAGATCAGTGGCAAAACAAACATTAGTTTATATGAGTGATGGCCCAGAATAGACAATTTTAGCCTTAAACCAGTTCATGGGCAAAAATATGCACTCATACAATAGAGTTCAATTAACAAATAAACAAGAAATAATATTTCTTAAAGTAAAAAAATAAAAAAGAGAGAGTGAGATAGAGAAAGAGAAAGAAATGAGAGAAAAGATCGAACCAACTGCATATAAAGTAGATTTTATGCAGACATATGAACAACACTCTCAACTAAAACTATAAAATGAAAGAAATCTATCTAAAAAAAAAATTTCAAGTGTCTAGGCACATCTGTCACAAATATTATGGCCCCATGTTGCAGACAGATGAAGCTCTTACTGCACCTCAAATAACCTTTGTTTCATTAGCAGCACAGGTGATTGATGTATCACAGGTGAAGGATAGAAGTGAGTAGCCAATGTTGACTCACCCATCTTGTTGGGACACAGAGAAGCAGTCTAAGGAATTGCTGCAATATGTAGCATATGGGTCTGACCAGAGCAGTGACCTGCTCCATCGGAAGTAGCAATGTGAGCAGGTGTAGATGCGCCTCCCAATGGCAGTGTCCAAGGAAACAGAAATTAGGCACTCTTCCCAATGTGCAGTATGATGCTGCAGTCATGTCCTTGATTTCCAAACTGGCCCTGAACCAGGGCTGACTTGAGCATGGAGGAAGCTAATGCAGGTCCAGTAGACCAAGTGAATAAGGAGAGGCAATGGGACTGTAGCGGGAAGGGAACATATTACAATTTAGTATGCAGTAACCCAGAGTTATTTAAACGAATATGGGCAATCAAACCCATTGAATGTGTATTATCAGGGAGAGTAAGAAAGAGCAGAATGAAATATTTATACAACATGAGCTTGGGGTCTGAGAGAGCAGGGATTCTAGATGCACATTGAAAAAATTCTGAAATGGTCAGAAACTCATTTTTGAAGAGATAGCACAGAGACGTCTAACATGGGAACAATTTCAGAAGTGCATAGGACAACAGAAAGGCATTTTTTATGTGAGATTGGATTAAAACTAGAAATAAGGCATTTCATAAATAAAATCTTCAGCTTACTCATTATATACAGGGGTGGTAAGATTAGGTTGGAAAGCTGCATTTGTCTGTCTTATCAACCGTATTCTGTTATGCTAATATTTACTTTATGCCAGGGGTTTGAGGAAAGCATCATTGTTTATTCCTATGTCATGGACTTCACAAATAATATTGTGTATTTCATACATTAAATAAAATTTTGAAAGTAGTGATTTTTTTTTATATAAGTGTATTAAAATATTTGTTCTGCTGTGGAGCCGAGATAAAATTCTATCATCAAATATGATTTAGTATTCACAGAATTAATATGTACAGATGTACAGATGAAAATGTATACTTTTCAGCTTAATCATCTGGTGTTTCCAGAACTAAAAACTGCCTATTTTCTGTTTATGAAAATGGCCTACAAACACCACTCCCACAGGCTTTGTGGAAATGTCCCAGAGACAAAAACAGATTAGTTGAGTCATTCCCTTAAATCCTATTTTGTTATGAAAAATATCTCTGAGAGTATATGAATCCCAGCATGACTCACAGAATCCTGCTTTGAATAATTACCTTTTCTATTAAAACAAAATCAAGAAATCTGTGCCAGCAAACATGCAACTATTTTGTCTGTTTCTTTTCTTGAAAGGAACTTTTCTCTTTCTGCATTTCACGTTATACTTATAATATGCCCCCATTAATTTCTCTAGCTAATTTGTTGGAGTACCTAGCATTCTTTCTCTGTTAGAATTTTTTTTTAATTTCCAATTTTTGTAGTGTCATTAGTCATATAGGACAGAAAAAATAAATTTTTTGGGAAAAACTACTATTTATCTTAGAGTTTGCATTTAGAGGAATTTACCATATGCTGCATCGCCAAGCATCTATTAACACTTCAGTTGTTACCATAAAAGACGTTAGCACTACTGTCAGATATAAGCATTTCTCTTCTCTTCCCACATTGATTATATTTCTGGTATAATGTGATTGGTATTAGGATAAATATGATAATTCTGCACTAAAAATTGCAGTTTGAAAACTGTTGGGCTTATCTTGCTACCAATAAGTAGTCAAAAAATAACAGCAGTCCTATCCATTCAATGGCATTTATTCATTAAAAAAATAAAAATGTCACATAATATTTATGAATAAAAATATTCACTTGTCATGGCATCTCAGTGACAATAAATAATCAGTAATATGTTAAATGTAGTTGTCTATGATGACAGCATGAGCTTATACCTGTGAAAATTGTGAATGGCGTACAGACTGACAGGGAAAGTAAAATAAATAACTTATAAATAACTTCTTCTTTTTTTGGCTTTTCCCGGTTAGGGGTCGCCACAGCAGATCACCTGTCCACTCATGATTGGCAGTGGAGTTTTACAGTGTCTAGTTGCCAGCCCAGCACCAAAGCTTCCACAGAAGTCAAACACTCACACCTAGGACCAATTTAGAGTGTCCAATCCACCTACAGCATGTCTTTGGGATGTGGGAGGAAACCGGAGCACCCACACAACCACAGGGAGGACATGCAGACTCTGCACAGAAGGCACCCCAGCCAAGGATCGAACCGGAGAACCTCTTGTTGTGAGGCCACCCCTGCACCACCGTGGCCACCCACTGCACCACTTTGACCGCCCATAAATAACTCCAAAACAAAAGTAGATAAATCAAATCCATGGGTAATGCTTATTTTCTAAAATACATGCATTTTAATAAAGGGCAGCTTTGTAATCTGCATTGGTGATATGTAGAACTAGCATGTGTGTGTACATATATGTGTGTAAATAAACGTGTGTGTGTGTGTGTGTGTGTGTGTGTGTGTGTGTGTGTGTGTGCGCATGCGTGCGTGTGCGTGAGTGAGTGCATGCGTGCTTGCGTTTGTGCGTGTGTGTAAATATTTTTGCTTTTTATGAAGTTTTTTACTAAAGTCAATAAATGTATTATGCAAGGAAAAGCCATTTTATTTCATCAAATAAAAATAAATATTCAGAAAACTGTCCAACTTTTTAGATGAAGTTTAAAACTTTCCCGGTATTATTATGGGTAGAAGTACTTCGAAAGTTCTAGACAGGCTTACTCCACAGCTATAGATATCCTGAAATGTGACAATTAAATTGTCCCATGATTAGAAATACACCATCTAATTCACTTATGCTTTCCCATGTCACATAAAGTGCCACACCACCACAACACTGATTTCATGGTAATTGCTCTCAATCATATGGTGAGGCCACTGATGGTGGGTGGTAAAATGAACATTTATACTAACATGGAGAATAAAATGAAAATTAATTGGTATGCTCATGATGCTATGAAATATCTATCTATATTTTATTCTATTTATATAACATATTTTTATATGTTTCTGCTATTCTATATAAATATCATTTTTTCAGTGAATACAATACTTGAAGAGAATATCCTTATCTTTTGATAAATTAAATAACAGATTTCAGCACTCACTTTGAAGTGCCCGAAAGTAGCAAGCGATATTAGTAATTTTTTCCAAAGTAAACCAATGCTAACATCATTGACAGTTTTATCTGTAGTTTTAGTTCAGACTTGCACAGTTCAGTGAACTTACACTGCAGATGAACTGCACAGGTGAATGGCAAAAATAACTGTTGTACTCTCCATGACGATTCCAAATATACTTCAATTACTTTTTCTTTTTGATGTTCGTACTTTTTAAAATTTCCCCCTGCACTTGATGTCAGACTGTCAAGTCAGTTTCTAATGCTGATGATGTTTTGAATCTTGCTGAAGGCAAATCACATCTGCCTTCCTCCTCTCACATGATAACTTTATCTGCTCTAATGAACTGATTAAAAGGTATAGAATACATTATTAGTGTTTATATTCTGGTGTGCAGACTCTCATAGTGTGTGTGTGTGTGTGTGTGTGTGTGTGTGTGTGTGTGTGTGTGTGTGTGTGTGTGTGTGTGTGTGAGTGAACTGGGGGTCAGTGTTCAAAAAGTGTCATTCAAATACTGTCTCATCCAATGAGCTAAATGAAGTAGCTTTTGAAGTGACATGTAAATATATATATATATATATATATATATATATATATATATATATATATTTTTTTTCATAGAACAAAGTCATCCATAGTCACCATGTACCAGGATGCTGTATCCTATATCCTTTTTTTTTAGCCAAACTTGAGTTTGCTGTACATCTATGAAAGGGAGATTTCTCAATAACAGTGGCATTCTTTGAATAATGCAAAACTTTTTACTGCATTTTGCACTATTTCCATATGCAAGTTTGTCTGAGGAAGTGGGTAAGGGCTAAAGTAAGTGTTCTGAACTGATTTTAGGAAATAGTGTCTTTTATCAAGTTTCAGAAAATGTCTGACGCTCACTGAATCATACTGTACAGAAGTTTATGCAACATACCTACTTTCATCTTGGCTTCCCCTCCAAAATAAAATAAAAACATGCACATGGAAATTGTATATTTTTTTAGCATAGATTACTATTCTTATTTATTTCAATCAGTTGCAGTAGCTGTGCAGTTTGCCTACTGAATGGACGTTTATATAAGTGCATAAGAATAAGATGTTTTATGTGTGGTTTTATGCAGTAATTTTCAGTGAGTTTTTCCCTTACATTGCTTACTTCCTTACATTATTTACTCATTTAGTTGTTTATGTTGGCATTACTAGTATGTTTTGCATTTCTTTTAACAATTTAACAAGGATTCTGGCAAGATCTGTTAGAATTATAGTTCATCTTTGTGTTTTATCTGCTTTAACTTTATTTACCCTAACTTTTATATTTGGGTCCATTTCCCCTGCTGTGCTGTTTCCAACTGGTGAGTTATAGATATGGAGTTTTGTCATTTTTGTTCATTTATTTTAATTTTAATTCATTCATTTAATTTCCATGTTTGACTTTCATAGTGCAATTGTTTTAGTGAGGGGGGTTCTGTGTTACTATGAATGATTTATGCTTACTTGTATTTATAGGTAAGCACTAGGCTAGCTGCTCTTGTGCACAATTTCCCATTAGTGAATCAAAACCTGTACCCTCTTGTCTGTGAGGTAAACACCTTAACCATTATGCCAACCCCCAACCCTTGTAACATAGGTAGATTTGTGATGCCTGAATGATTAGAATTTCTTAATTATGCAGAGAAAAATTTGAAATATTAAAAAAAATCTGAATTATTTCTCACTTAAATTATTTTATTGTCTTCATTTTTCAGTACCCATTGTTAGGATAAATAAATGTATCCCTATTACATACCCACTTATCACTATTATATAAATTCATATACTTTCCATATGGCATACTCTGTTTAGGTACATCTTATGAGCCTCATCAAAATATACTATGCATGCCATCAAACATCCCATTGAATCAGTCCCTTACTCTAATCCTCCATCTTAATTGCACACACTTCTTACACTAAAATACAAATACTAACCCACCCATTTAAAACCATTAACTCCAATTAAGCCAAACCCTTTAATAATAATAATAACAACCATACCTATTTGTTAACCAGGTAGGTCCAATGCACACACAGTCCATTTTCAGGGGCAACCTGGGAGCAGTGTTTGGTTAAGTGATTTACTCAGTATCACACAGTAAGCAAATCAGAGCTAAGGGAATCAAACCTTGTACCACAGGAGCTACACCTCACAGCCTTAACCCTCTGTGCTAGCAAAACTGACCTTGCATTCAAAAAGTAAAAAGAAAGGACTACAATAAAAATAAAACTACAATCAGCAAATCAAAATATGATATTGTTGGCAAAATTGGACTTATGCTATATAAAAACATTAAACTACTCAATCTTATTAACCCATTTAGTATAACTTATGTTTTTTTATGTTGGAAACTTCTGAATTTCTTGGATTTTTGACAGACTATAATGCTTGTGGATGGGAGGCTTTCAGGTTTACATTTGATGTTAATTGTCCTTATACATTCACCACAATATTTGGGTAACGAATCTATAATACAATAGTTGGCAATATAGCTTAATATATCAAGCAGGAGCATTATGTATACTATTTACTATTGGACTTCATATTATACAAAAACTTATTTTTGTTTATCAATGAATATTTTTGCCAAATTAAGGGACTGGTCATGTGAGCTGTTACTGTTCCTGTCTTTACAATCAATATTCTCACATGAATTATTGTAAATGATATATAGTATATATATATATATATATATATATATATATATGTATGAATCTACTTCAGTAGACTGAACTTTTAATTACTGACACAGAAGTTTCTCAGACAAAAGCATCTACAACTTCAGAAGACTGACATCTGGAACACTGACTTCACACACAAGGTAAGTAACCGCTTGGCCATCCCGAACAAAAACAATTAATGAAAGTAAACTAAACCCACCGATGTGGGGCTTTGTCCCCCACCCACCCTAATTAAATATACTAACTCCGAGATCGCACTACCATGAGATGGAAGGGGTATAGTTCAACAGGATGGCCAAGTGGTTACATACCTTGCATGCGGAGTCAGTGTTCTGGATGTCGGCCTTCTGAAGTTGTTGGTGCTTTCATCTAGGGCAAGTGAGTGTCAGGTAAGTAAAATTCGGTCTACTAAAGTAGATATATATATATATATATATATATATATATATATATATATATATATATATATTTTTTTTTTATATAACTATATGATGCTTTCTTTTTTAATTTAGAAAGATAGCAAAGCTAATTTGTACAAATGCATTAGCATGTTAAACACCACTGCAGAATATTTTTTAACTATTTAATGTAGGGTAAAATTACTTTGGATCCTCTGACCAAAATTTTCTTTTCTTCAACATTTCACAAGCCTAAGATTGTTACTAATTAGTTGATTCTTTGAAGTGTCCACCTAGCAATAACAAAGTTAAACACTGTGCATATTCAGGTTATCAAGATTTCTGGTTTTATAACACTGTTTCTAAAGATGAGATGATTTTTAGCAGACTTACTTATAGTTAGAGGTTATAAGAGAAAGGAGATTTTGGTATAAGTAACCAAGTTAGGACACAGAAGTAGTTCCTTTCAAGTTTGTATAACAAATGACCAACTTACATGAAAGGAGTAATGTTGATAAGTATGCAGAAACTTCTCTTTGACGTTTCTCTATAGACAGCATAGATATTAGGACATTTTCAATAAAAATTGGAAAATAATACTGGACACTGAACATTTGGTTGAAATAGCTGAGCCAAAACCCACTCTATGAATAAGAGGGGGTTACATTTAAAAGCTGTGCATGAAAATGACAACCATTTCAAGCCATCCTTGCATAATGAGAAATAAAAAGGTACCCTTAAGTGTAGCATGAGTAGTACTTTCCATTATATTGATAATGAACTATTTCCGAGTCATCCAAATATGAACAGAATACTCAGGGCCAGGGCACATTATACATGAAGTAATTCCAGTTATATGCTTGAACTGCTAGGGATCTTATGCAGCTAAGTGTGTGCGTGTGTGTGTGTGTGTGTGTGTGTGTGTGTGTGTGTGTGTGTGTGTGTGTGTGTGTGTGAGTGTGTAAAATGCTATTAAAACCAGATATATTAATAATAATAATAATAATAATAATAATAATAATAATAAAGCACTTAAGTGACATAGCAGGATGTGCCCTGGCTCCTGAAGAATATTCTTCCTTAATGAGGCCCAAGATGTCTCATATTTAAGTCAAGGTAA
>NC_056735.1:839521052-839528552 GCF_019279795.1 Protopterus annectens
TGTATGTATGTATGCATGTATGTATGCATGTATGTAAGATCAGGAAATAAGAGGATTTCTGTTAAGAAATAAAAGAGTAGTCTCAGAAATGCCTAGGAGAACTAAACTGATTAAACATAATAAAGAAAAAACTCCCAGAGTAAAAGGTTTGTTTAAAACCTAGCTGAGTACAAAAATCCCAGAAATATTTAGTAAAAAAGGCATTTATAAGGTACTCAAATTAGCAGTAACAGAAGAGTCAGAGGCTGAATAAAGAAAACCAGGTGTGTTAGTTCCCAACCTGATGAAAGTGTCAGATTCACTAACAACTTTAGAAAACTGAATAACATTTCTATGTTTGATACCAGTCTCATCCCGAGAATTGATTAGCTGATGGAGAATCTAGGAAAAGAAAGGTATTTCACGTTAGACTTAACAAAGGGGTATTGGTAGATACCATGTTTCACTTCTGTTACAGAAAAATAATAAATTAAAAACATCCTTAGTAACCCTGGAGGTGTATTTCAATACACAGTGGTACCATTTGGCCTACCAGGAACTCCAAAGCCCCCTCATGATATGTTGCTGCATAGACTTTCAGAGGAATGAGAGTCCCATTTACAAAAAATGCAGATGATTTTAGAATCTGTAAGACAAGCAAACTTCACTCTGATTGCTTAAAAAAATATATACTAATAAAGTTAACAGAGTATGGTGGGAGTCATATATGTGGGATGTCTTACAGGAAGGTGGATGCTAAAATCACAACCAGAAAAAAAACTAAAAAAAATTATCCTCTACTATTCACTAAAACAGGTGAAAGCTTTTCTTGGACTGGATGGGCACTGTAGAAAATTTGTTCCTAATTTTGTAAGTATTGCCCATTCTTTGACAAATGTCACAAATGGAAATCATCTTTCAAAGTACAATGGTCTCTTGAGGTAGATAAAACATTTACTGTTCTAAAAATAATGTTAAAGGTCTGAAACAATGTTAGTGACTCCTGATTTTGCTAAGGTATTTACTTTGTATTCTGATACATCACATTTTAGTTTTTGAAGCAGTATTATCCCAGGATATCTGAGTTGAAGAGCACCCTGCTTGCTATAATTGACAAAAGTTAAATATTGTACAGAAACTGTACTCAGCCATTGAAAGAGAATGACTGAAGTAGGCCTACTATTCTATAAAGTAATACCTATTAAATTCAAACTTTAACCAAGTGACAGCTCATGCTGTATTACAATAAGGAAATAAACAACAGGATAGCACTATGAGTTCAAGCCATGTGGTACAAGTACAGATGGATTATCTATGTCATGCAGCCCATCCATGTGAATCCAAAACTTGTGCTTTTGTGTTGAGAGGGAGATAGGTGTGACTGTGGCAAATGTATAATATGTCTTTAAGTATGTCTAAATTGTAACTTGTGTCTTTAAAATTCTCACAATAATTAATGAAGAAATTGATTGCATTAGCTAGTTACCTGAGATGTTAATTGCATTTTAGTGTTGCACGGGAGACTGTAGCCTAAAAGTTATAAATTACAAATGTAGTTCCTCAAGTTGTAGGATTTTATGGGTTAGAGCATGGACTCTGCCTAAAGGTTCATAATTTCTGGGATTTGATGTTATATTCATGGCTGAAGTTAGATGTGGCCATTGTGTACAGCTGGAATGAAGACCTATCCAATGACTCCAGCTGTGATCTGTAGCCTACCACCCAGTTGCTGTAAGGGCTATAAGGGACTATGTCTATATGGAATAAAATTGGCGGGGTTACCTTTAAACACTGAGAACTGGCATATATATTACTGTGTAAACAATGTAATCACCTCTAAGATTAACAATGCAAAACCAAAGTGTGCTGCTTTTATTTCATCTATAAAAATAAATCTGTGCTTTTACGTATCTCTGCCTCCAATGTGGTTATTAAACACACACATTACTAACATGGTTGTGTAGGTATATATATGATAAATGATATGTAAGTAATTGGAAGGGTATATGACTGACAGCACCCATGGTGTAGCCACAGGAGGTAATTGTACCTTCACTTTTCTCATGAAATGTATATCCTGTGCCTAGATATTTAATGCTGGATTTATGTAGTTGGAAGAGACGACATCTGTTCATAACTTTATAATTATTTCTCTTCCTGAATGTTAGAAATGTTAAAGAAGTACTTGACAAGTGTAATATTTTTCTGCTTCTAAATGTACTGTATTATTCTGAATAGCTTTTTATACTGTGAATATTTCTAACAGTGGTTATTCGATGTTATTGTCTGAATTATTCTATGATTTTGATATGAACCTGTTGCACCACTGTTTGTGCTACAGCTGATCTAAGATCTTTGAATGTACAGCAGCATACTAAAAAGTTATTGTATGTTTATTAACTCTTTAATTGCTCGGAAGAGGGATTTATTCTCAGATTTACTTACTGGTGTTTCTCTAAGAAAATGGGAAAATGTCTAGAAGTCTATATAATCAATCCCTTTGTTTTATTCATCAACTTTGTGACCCTGTATTGCTGGTAATGTATGGTCTTGTAGTTTGTTTAGCAGATTTTAGACCTGAATTTCTCCTTGATGTTGCTATGGTACTTTATCTTCAACATTTAGAAAAGTACATTTGGCAGTTTGTATGGGTTAGCTTTTATTGTCTTCAGTCTTTGTGCAGCCATGCAGGCAGACTGACATGATTCACATATAGACAGCATTTTATGTATTTCAGTATGCATTTTGCAACTTCTGTGAAGTTTTTTTTTTTTTAGAATTTGTGGAACACCTATTTTATGTCCACAGTATCATACATTTTTGATTTCTGTGAAACAGTAGGTATACTCAGCAGACACAGGGATGCGGTATATATTTTGTAGCCTTATACTGGAGATGAATGGAAGCTTTATATTAATTAAAAGTCATTTTGTTGATTACAACTTGCAATTGCTGTTGAATGTCCCACTTTTCTGCAAATGTGCACTGTTTTGAAGTAATTATATGCTTCGGTTATGGCATCTGTTTGTTGCAAACTGACTCAATGTATGCCTCTAAGCCACAGAGTAAACACAAGAAACACCTCTAACCTCCCGCTACAAGCTGTTCTTATGCAGCTGTAGATGTAGGTCTCTGCTCATTATCGTGCTGATTTTCTGAGCTAGGAATTCCTTTGTAACAAGCCATGTAGCTGTCATGTAGCTCTTATGTTACAATAAGGATTTCTTTGAGCATTGTTTATTTGTATATGATGTGCTTCCCACTTGTGTTCCAACACCGTGTAAGCCATATAACTGTAGATCCAGCAACAACCTTTGTAAGTGTGATGTGACTTTTATAGATTTTGTTTAGATATGGCATGTAACTTAACTCAGTCAGTGGCTACCTGCCTTGAATGCTAGATGAATGATCATTGTATTTCTGCGTTGTTATTCACAGATAGTGTTTGTACAAATAAGGCCTATAGGTACAGGTACAGTATAGTTCCAACAGTGCAGATGATTTTTTTTTCTTTTTTGGGGTATGATGCAAGGATTTTGCAGTCAAGATTCCTCTGGTTTTGGCTAGAATGCATGTCCTTATTGTAATTAATTCAGTGAGACCCTTAGTCATACAGTGTAAAATATAAGATGCAAATCATGTTCGTTTTGATGTTTACTTACATATCAAATGTGTTCAATTAATGCAAACAACAATAATGACAGAAACCACACATAACTTCAATTTTGTGAATACATTTCCTATACACTTTTGTTACCTTGATATGTATATTTTCTATAAAGTTTTTTTTTTCACAAAAAGCGAACCCATTAAGTGTTATACATCTGTAATGTATAGGCATAAAGAATTTTGAAGTAAATGACAAATAAAAATGCTTTTTTTGAAGCCATGAGTATAAAGTGAGGTTTTTGGTGTATAATCCTATGGTTACTCTATGAGCCACACAGAAGGTTGTGAGGCCTTGGCCTAATAAGCATAATCTCATTACTCTGCAAATAAAAGTTTCCTATTTATCTCTAGATTTCAAATGAATCTAATAAGGCTTATGATACAGTCACCCAAAACCCTAATCATATTTCTGCCTATCTAAAAGCAATCAGTAATTGTGTTATAGCAGAACGTGCTGACAATACCTCTGACATAGAGAGGAGAATGAGAGCCCAGCTGTACTAATTAAATTAAATGCTAGGCTGATGGAATACATTTGCCGAAGCTTGGAGAGTATGGCTGCAGAATTAATAAGCATTACAGCTTCGAGCAGGAGATGATATCATAATGGATTCAGGGTTTTGATGTGGAGAGCCTTATTCAGATTCAATGTACCAGAATGTACGGAACTGACAGCTGCTTAGAGGGACACAGAGCCTTGAACAAAGTGTGCAGAAACTTACCTCTTTGTAATATATTTAGGAAGAGTATATCGCTGATTTCTTTACTGTGCTAAAATACTTTAACATCCTGAAATCAAATCTACAACATAAGTGTAGTTTCAAATTATATTTGGGTAGCTACATTTCTTTTAGACACCGTGCTTTGCTTACCAGATTGATGTCACTATTTAGGGATCCTGAAAGTCCTAATTTAATAGCAGGTTTATTGTGCATTAAAATAGTATTCTAAGAATTTTCTATCATGATATAATGGATCAATAGTCAGTGTGTTAAATTTATCTAGAAACTGCTTCACGACCCATGCTTTAGTAGAACCAGTGTAAAATCTACCCTGAACTAATACCTAAAGGTAATAATTTTAGCTCAAGATAAATACAGTCCTCAGTTGCATACTTTCTGTTTTATTATGTGATCTGGACCTTGCTGTTATGGTCAATGCTAAACAACAGAATCCTGTATTTCTCATTCCCAGCCCCCTCCCTCTCTCTTGCATGCCATGTGATCGGCTTTGCTCATGCCAGCACAGCACATTTTGTTGTTCATAAATTAGTGTGTGCTATCTTTCTTCCTGCAGCATTCTGGCTGTCAGGCCTGCTCAGCCTGCCAACCAGCCAGTCCAGCCACAATTCATTATCATGAGAAGTTTGACAGGATATTAAATTTACTAATCCTGAACTTTCCTGACTGACCCTTAACTCACAATGAGACAATACCAGTTTTCTGCCTGCAAAGCAGTTTCACTGGTTTGTTTCTAGGTAACTCATTTACATACATAGCCAGTTTGTACTGTGCTGAGCCTACTATAAAACCGCATTTCACCAAAATAAAGTAAAATAAAATAAAATTTATGATTTCAATAACCTGTATTTAAAAATTTGAAACAAATATGAAGTTATTAAAAGTAGAAAGTGTTTCATTTTAGTTACATTAACCTGCTAATGCAGCAGTAGTGTTTTAGTGTGTGCATTACGATGAAACACACATTAAGGTCATTCATTTATGAACGCATAGTGGACTTACATTATTTAATGTATTTCATTACTATGCAACATTTGTTCTATTATTTTTGTTCAGCAAAATTTGCAACCACTTATAGCCTGAACAACTTTCACCAAACTTTATACTCCTTGAAACAAATTGCCAATTAAGTTGCTAAGAACAGCAGTATCCACCCCCCATACTCCAGTGATTTAAAGATAAAGCTGACCATTAAATTGCAATTTAACATCCCCAGGCAGTATAGCTGCCGACAACCTCTAAAGCATGTAATCTCATTTAACCCCCTCCTGTCATGAACAAGCCCACCCCTTCAGCATAATGCAGACCAAATTAGATCTGACATGGCAACAAGAGAAAAACCTCTTTAGCTTAAAAGTCAAACCACAGTGGGTAAGCCTGACCTTCAGCTTTCCCCACACAGCCCACATCTTTCTCCAGGGATACTATGGACATTTATATAAAGACACAGAGAAAACTTGATCTTACTGGCTGCAGGATTTCCCCTGGGACAAATTACAGTGAATTTGTTTGTTAGACAATAGAATAAAATTTCACCTGTGCCTTTCAAGCTTTTTCTTTAGTAATAAAAGATGAAGACCTAGTTGTTTAGTTCAAACTCCTTGTGTTCAATATTTTCTTTGCCTGCAGTGCTCTCTGGCTTAGAAACCACGGAGCAGCACGGCTAGCCTGCGGTGGTACCTAATCCATACCTCAGACGCCTTGCATTTTAAATGAGGTCATCTTAGCTGGTGGCTGAAGCCTTCAAAGCTGTCTTCTGTAAGTGGCCTTTACTTCAGCACAGCTTTCTCAAAGCACTCTGACTGCATCTTAGATTTCTTAAGATACTATAATGAAAACAACTGCTAAATGCTGGCATGGTTTAAATGATCTAACCTTTGCAATCCCAGGTGCTTTCTAGGTAAATGGATCATTTTCTGTTATTAGACTATTACAAGAAACAGTATCTAAATAAATTTAAATTAAAATGTGTTAAAATTATAATAAATATATATATATATATATATATATATATATATATATATATATATATATATATATATATACATATATACATATACATGTATTGCAAGTCTTTATTGTCTTTACATATATAGTATTTTGTAAGTCTTCATTTTCTTGACATAGTAACTGCATTTGTTTCTTCCTTAAGGGCATTTATTCATAAGTATATCCAGTAAAAGTGGCACCCACATCATACAGGTTTTAATTAAATATAAACAAAGAAAATGCATAGCAATTTTAAATTAAATTGATTTATTCTAGGAGACCTGTGCACTAAAATGCAATCTATTTCATTATTACTTAAGGGGTTAAATCTAACATTATGTACATTAGTAAGTCATTCTGGCTTCAGTCTATCCACTACACATTCATAAATGAATAACCTTAAGTTAATTTGTACTAACAAGCTAAAACTAGAGAGTTATACTTAATTACCCATAAGTTTGCAAATTGATGACTAAGAGACAAAACAATGACAATCTATAATTTCTACAAAGAGCATCTAATCACAGTTTATGATTTGTGCACATACAGTACCCTGAGTAATAATGAAATGGCAATACCTGTCTTTTCCATATTGTTACTTCTCAAATGACTGTTGCAGTCTTACACATTAAATAAATTAACTTTTGCTTGTCATATTATACTTTATGCAGTAAGTCTAAATACAGATGATCAAAGACCTATTGTACTTTTCCTGGATACACAACTCTTACACTAATTACTACAGCAATGGACTGAATGAACACTCATCAGAAAAGGAAATATGAGCAAGTAACTTGCTTCTTAATGTTACATTGCATGTGTCTAATATGTTACTTTAATTTGATTCAGCCTGCACTAATGCATTCCTTCATTTACCTCTTTGGGTTCCCAAAGGCCTGCATTTTTATTATTTTTTAATATTGTTAATGCAGTACTAGATAATGTGCATGAAAGAAAAAGATATTACCTTGAAAGTTTATTTCTCTTCATTTCTTTCATCTGTATTCAGTTTTCTTGGTACCCCAGCTGAAAATTTAGACCCAGTTCTTTGCCCACTCCATAGATAAACTGGACTTGCTTGAAAATGCATAAATGTTTATTCCCTTTAGCCTGTAACACTGTG
>NC_056735.1:839531052-839646052 GCF_019279795.1 Protopterus annectens
TGTGATAACAATCATATAATGAGGTGCAACGTATGATAAAAATGAAGGAAAACTAGATGACAGAAGGATTCAGAAACATTTAAATGGCACACAAGAGATCTGCAAAAATCAGCCTTGGCAGTAACAAAACTCTTGCAGCAGTCTGTTCTTCTGTAGTGTAATGTGGGTGTGAGCTTCTCATCACTCTTGCAAATTCACCTGAGCAGCTAATTATCACTCATCTAATTAATTGTTACTGAATCACTCAATTTGCATGACAAAAATGCCTGATAACCATTATGCATACTTCTACTTGGTGCCATGTATAGGCCAGAGTCCCTGCAGGTAGCACTCAGCATGAGAGGTCAGTTATGCTTTGGAGGGGGGGGGGTTACTCCATATCTAACTATCTCAACATGGAGTCACTGTAGAGCATGCTGTCTGAATAGCAGACACTGGCATTAAGGACTGTCTTTTTTCAGACTTTAAAATGACAGTGTGAAACCATAATAATAACCATAATAATTTTCTGAGGTCGCCATCCATCATGCAAATAGGATGCTAGACAATGCCTATCATTGTGTGGAAATGGGGCATGTGAGACCTGATCTAACTGCCAGTTTCCTGCCATTCTTCATTGAGATTCTTCAAGGTGAGTCATCATGACTGCAAGAGAAGAGGGTAATGTTCTTTTCAGTGCACAGCCATCAGGTGAGAAAGAGGCAAATATATTTCTTTACCTGTTACATAAGGCTTACACCTGGAGACTTATGTAGGAGGCCTATACAGATCATCCGTATAAGGTTGAAGCCTGGAGTAGTCTAGCCAAGGTTGTCACCTGTGCAACTGGCATCCTATACATGGGGAAGCAGTGCAGTCACCATCACAGTGACACAAAGTGCTGCAACCATAATCTTCTATGCCATTGCAAGGATGAATTGAAAAAGCAGGCACAGCCTTTCTATTGTAAGTATTTAAACTGGCACGTCATGCCATCCAATAACATTACACAATGCTCTCCTTACGTCAGAATCTCCAGATAATATCAAAGTGAATAGGCAACCATGCAGGAGAAGGTTGGAGCACTTCAGAGAGTGCTGAGGTGAGAATACCTGCTGAATAATGTCTTGATTTTAATAGTAACAGTAGTAGGGATTCATTAAAAATGTATAACATTTATACTTCACTACCAATATTGCAATTATCATCAGACCTCAAAGATAGCAATATACATGTTCAATGATATGTTTCTGCATGCATCCCCTTTTTATGGCTGGACAACTGGGCCAAGATATTAAGACTCTGTTCTCTGTTCTGACATTGCAAGAATCCCCATGGATTCAAATTTCCTCAGAGTTGTCTTAGTTGAAAAATATTTAACATTTAGTTTTCTGACTGATTAATATATGTGCAGCACTATAATGGACAATGTAAGGTCATCATTATTACTAGAGTGGATATGTTTAAAGGCAGAAGCAAAGTTGTTTCTTTGAATATCACCTGTGAGTGAAATATATTTGTCTGAGTAGGATCTATTTTTTGTTTTTATATATATATATATATATATATATATATATATATATATATGTGTGTGTGTGTGTGTGTGTGTGTGTATATATATATATATATATATATATATATATATATATATATATATGAGTTTACATCAAAGTATTGAAAACCCACTTACTCAAAACACAGATCATTAAGATGACAACAGCGAAATGGCACTTCATCGATTCCACACATCATCAACAGGTCACCCAGGGAATGAAGGCAGTCAGACGATTATTAAAACAATCCACAGCACAATACAACGAACCCACACACCATCCCAGCTAACTAAATATACAACTCAAGATCGCACCATAGTGGATAAAGTAGCAAAGTTATGGCTGTTGGCTAACTGCCTTCTTTTCCTAGGTACCCTGTCGATGATGCGAGGAATCGATTAAGTGCTGTTTCGCTGTTGTCATCTCGATGATTTGTATTTCGAGTAAGTAGGTTTTTGATATTCTGAAGCAGACCCATATATATATATATATATATATATATATATATATATATATATATATATATATATATATATATATATGCACACACATACCTACAGTAGTCTCATACAACAAAATACTGCATATTTGACTGCAGGCATCTGTTTGCCTGTCTATGTAGTTCATCAACTTAACCTTCTGTTTGTCAGACTGCAAGTGATGGTGATTGTTGGTTCAGTTCCCCCACTTACTTATTTATGCTATAAGTGCTTTTTAAAGTATGTTGTTTGAGTATAACATTCTCAACATTGTAACATCTTCAGTTTTGTATTGTAATTGAATTTCTATCTCCCACCACCCCTTTGTCACTATCCTCT
Organism: Protopterus annectens; assembly: GCF_019279795.1. Lineage (NCBI taxonomy): Eukaryota > Metazoa > Chordata > Ceratodontiformes > Protopteridae > Protopterus > Protopterus annectens. Next base: position 839,533,403 of record NC_056735.1, read on the forward strand.
CTTATATTTATTTTGTTTATCATTTATTTCCCTCCATTTATTTTACAGTTATATGCAGCAGCACCACAACCTGCTCGCATCCCATTGGTATGGCATGTTTATCCCCACAGGAGACAGCTCTGACATCACCACCACCACTAGCATCTCACAGCCCTTTTGTGTCCCAGCTTGCCACAGTGACTTCCACCTCCCCCTCCTATATGCACCTTCAGATAGTCCTGCACTGGATGCAGGTATAATTGTATCCATCAGTAACAGTGTGAGGGAAGGTGATGCTTTTGTCAACTTCTGACAGATATTGTGATAGATATTATAGGCAGTAACATGGAGGCACAAATTGGCCATATGGAGAGCCTTCTCACGTAACTCATTGAGTTACATCCATGTCCAGTGCTGGCTCTGAAGCAGGATCCAGTGGCAATGCTACCTAAGATGACAGGTAATCACCCAATGGATCTCAACTGGCAGATACTGTAGCAGTGACCACCCCAACCTATCCCTTAACCTAATATTCCACTTTTATGTCCATGCCAACCACTGTTAGTTGTTCAATCCTCCTCTCACCATTGTCTTCCCTCTGCTTGCATGGTGTCTCCTTCACAGCTGTGTTCTCCAATTCTTAGCATATTACTGCACAACTGGCCAATCATGTCTGTCTTTCATGCTACCCGGCATAATGCCTTCAGCTTTTACTTCCCCTAATTTCTTCCTCAACTTACCTTTATATTCAAAAACATAAACTGGGTACCTATCCCACAAAAATAATTAAATAATTTCCTCTGTACTCTACTTCCATTTTGCTGATTCTTTATTTGCTAAGCTTCTGATCTATTTTCTATTTGGTTCCCCTTGTCATCTCTTTCCTATACTCCGATTTCCAATCATTAATCTGGACAAAACTAGACAAAGACACAATACTCATGCCCTTAAAGGGTTTCTAAATCATTTATCTTTTTGAAACGGTACTTCACACAATGGTTAACAAAGACCTTCATCAATGCCCTTGTACAACCAACAAGAAATGGCACTGGGCATTGGCTAGCCATAAGTATATCCAATCACTGTCATCTGCTAACTAAATAGGTCATAGCTGCCATTGGTCATGAACCTGAGATGAACATTGTTGTTTTCCAATGTGCAATATTAAATAGGATAAAATTATGCCTTCAGTCTGACTGATGCAATAGCTCAACTTGTGAATGAAATGACTGGTAGTTCAAATCCCAGTCAGTGTTATATATTTTTTTAACTTTTCTGCTTCCGTTTTGTAAATGTGTAACAGTCCCTTGTTATGTGCTTCATTGACATCATCGGTTTGACTGCTCAGCTTGTAACTGAAGTGCCAGGCAGACTGTCAGTGAAAAGTGTAATGTGTTCAAATCCACTCAAGGTTGTAGGTGTGCTTTTTTCTAATGTTTTCATTATGGTGCATGTACAGTGATCAAATTCTACTGATGCCATAACTGATTTTAGTTGCTACATCTTTGTACTTTTCTGAATCTTGGCTGTCCTGCGTGCTTTTCACATTTTGTAACTTCAGTTTACTGTGTGTCTCTGCATCTCATACCCCCATCTTCAATGTCTTCTGCATCACTGGATTTGTTACCACCTCCAGTTGCAGTCTTTTATTTGACATTTGTTTACCAGGAAAGTCCGACTGTGTATGAGCCCATTTTCAGTGAAGGCCTGGGAAGAAAAGCTCCACAGTACACATTAAACAGAATTAAAAAAAAATCGAACAATGGTTACAGATATTAAGACAATAACAAAGTAGTACAAATATTAAGACAATAACATAGTACAATTTGTGAATAAAATAAAAGAAAAGAAGCAAAATATAAGCAAGCAATAAAGCTGACAATACATTATATATAAGACAGAAGAGAGTTCCTCATACGCATGTTACATAATGATACATGACAGATATATAACAGAATAAGTAATAGGTTGTAAAAGCCATATACTCTTTCTGGCAGGAGAACTAAGTAGTAAATTTCAGTCATAAATTCTAGGACAGATAAAGGTTTGTGTAAGGCTATAAAGAAAGGACATTAGAAGATTACGAAATTAGAGAGAGGTGAGGCTGGAAAGTAGGTAATGCAGGATGGGTAGCAGGATATATCAAGAACGTCTATTAAGAGTGGGGAAGAAGGGAATAGAAAAGAGTACTAAAATGGCAGGGAGCATGTCACATCCAACTATTAGATGTTCTTTCAGCATAGACTTGAAGGAACAGTAGTGCGGTATAAGTCTGAGTGCTTCTGGAATGCTATTTCATGATTTGGCAACACAGTGAGAGTACAGACTAACCCCATTAGATCTTTGAGGTTTGTAAATAGATAGTAGATACTTGCAAGAGAAGCATAGGTCATGATATGGAATATAGTGTTGAAGTAGTGATGATATAGTTTGCAAAAATGAGGTGCTGTATAGTATTTTGTGAGTTAATGTTAGTTTATTAAAGGTGAGAAGGTGGGGTAGTTCAAGCCAGTTTAGGGACTTGAGAGCATTGCAATAGTGAGAGTAGTGTGTCTTCCCTGTGGCAAATTTAGCATTTTTATTATAAGACTGACTAAGTTTTGCTTTGAGGGAAGAGAGAAGATTGGTTAGAATAGGTGAAACATATTGAATCCTTCTTGAGTTAAACTCTGTAGATAAGAGAGAGTCCTGGCACAGCAGATTAATGTAGCGTCATCAGTATATTGAATTAGGGTGGCTTGTTTGGTGGCAGTATTAAGATGGTTAATAAAACTGTTGAAGAGAAGTTGACCTAGTATTGAGCCTTGGGGGTATCCCAGTGCTAACAGGTATGTACGGATAGAAGTTAGAGTTCTATTTGCAGATTGATATCTGTTAGACAGATAGCTAGTGAACCATTGTAAGGATGTTTTGGTTAAGCCCAGAAGAGATAGATGGGATCTGAGTTGGGGGTGGGAGACAGTATCAAAGGCTTTAAATAGATCTAAGAACAGAGTACACAAAGTTACCTGAGTGATGAACTTTGTTGACAGTGTTAGTAAAGGACAGTAAATCAGTGATAGTGTTGTGTGCTGGTCTGAATCCATATTGGGTGGGAGAGAGAAGATTATTGTCAAGTAGGTATTGAAGAAGTTGTTTATAGATACATTTTTCTAGAATTGTGTCCCTTATACATCTTAGACATCTTATTCTGTGGCCAAGCTGGTACTTATGTCCTCCCACCTATGGATACTTGCCCTGTTTCCACCTGTAATACTTGTTTCCATTTGGAGTATATTTATCTGCATATATGTTTCCTTTGGTTGCAAGAGAAGATGTTCAAATCACCACAACCAATTGCATGCAAGGTTTCATACCAAGTAGCGTAGAGGATCATACTTGTCCAGTGTTTACAACAGTTGCTCATACATTATATTGTTGCCATGTGTGGGTTGAACATGATCTTCCTGCAAGTCCATACTGTAGCCATGACGATAAGCAACTCATCATTTAAACTTGCATGGCTGCATGCATTGTTAATGAGCTTCTGAGATCATCACACAATTATTTATTTATTTATTTGTTGACCGGGATAGTCTGAATGAGCAGAAGCCCATTTTCACTGGAGACCCAGGGAGAAAAGCTCCACAGTGAAAAATAAGCAATAAGCCTTATACAATAGTAGATACAGCATGTAGTATACAGTAAAAGAGACTAGCAAGTTCATAAAGAGTCACCACTCAGATGAGTTCTGAGTTCTGAGGAATATGGAGTGATGTATGGAACCATATTAAGCAAGTTTTATGTAAGAGTAAAGTAAAGATAACCTGTAATTCTGCACAGAGATTTCGGAGGATGAATTGCTGATGCCATAGGAAGTGTAGTCATAGACAATTACAAGCGGATTTTGGTATAATTAGAGTTAAGATAAGTTTCACTAGACATAAAAGGAGTTAGGGTTGGTGAGGGTTTGGATTCTATGTAATAGAATGCAACTTATAGATACTGTTAGTAGTTGGGAAAGGGAGGAGATAAAGTGGTTAGTGAAGGAGAGTAGGAAGAGTTCAAGTAGAATAATTACAGTATCAGGACCAGGTGCTATTAAGTTAAAGTTTGGGAGTCTTCTTGAATTCAAGAGTGTTTGTTATATTTCTTATTGACAGGGGAAGCTTGTTCCTGGAAAGAGCAGGCCAGGAGCTATAAAGATTCTGTTCAGCAGATTTCTTTAGGTTTTTCAGTCTTTACGAGGCATTTGTTAGAGCTTCTGAGAGAGAGAGAGAAGGGGCTTGTAGATAGAGAGAAGAGAGAAGATACTAGGGCAGAAGGAGGGCTTCTTCAGAATAGAATGGATAACAAGTAGCTTGAGTAAGTAAGAGATGGTTTGGGAACTCTAGATAACTGAGTCTCTGGAGAGCCTGACAGTGGTGTGCTCTGGAAAGGAGATTGGCAGAAAATCTAGCAACTTTGTTGTAGGTGGTTCCAAGCTAGGAAAGTAGTGTGAACTGAACGTTGGTTAGTATTTGGGAGCTGTAGAAGAGACTGGGAAGTAGGTAGGCTTGGGCAAGTAAGATCCAAGAGATGGGTGTGAGGAACCTTTTGTTTCTATACAATAGGCTGAGCTTCTGATGGGTTTTCTTGATACTGTTGAGTATGCTGAGGTCAAATTTAAGTTGGTCATCTATTATTGCTCCAAGGAGCTTGCTGTGGGTATCAGGTATTATAGCAGTGTTATTAAGGGAGGGGATTGTAAATGAGTATTTAAGATGGTAAATAGATTTGGGGAGGAAAAGAAGTTTCATATTTTTAGGGTTTAATATGAGCTGTTGTTAAGTTAGACAAGTTTCAGTGACGTTAAAAGATGTTTGAGTAAGGGTTAGTAGGTCAGAGGGGTTGTCAGCAATAGAGATGATAGTAGAATCATCTGCATACTGAATGAAGGAAGGCTGTGGGCAGGATGTATTCAGTTGGTTGGTAAATATATTGAAAAGGAGGGGGCCTAAGATAGAGCCTTGGGGAACTCCCATTTGGATGGGAAGAAAAGGAGCCAGAGCAGAGAGCCATTTAACAGATTGTTGTCTTTCTGAGAGGTAGCTGCTGAACCAGGAGATAGTTGCAGGTGAGAGGCTGAGTTGGGAGAGTTTTGAGAGGAGAATGGGGCAAGAGACAGTGTCAAAGGCTTTAGAAAGATCTAAAAAGTGGCAAGATACTAGTTTGTTATTGTCTCTTGCTTGGAAGATGATATTTGTAAAGGATAGAAGTGCAGTAATGGTGCTGTGGTGGGAGTGGAATTCATGTTGTGAAGTGGAGATCAAGTTTTCTTGTGTGAGGTAAGAATTCATGTTGAGTAGAGGAGATCAAGTTTTCTTGTGTGAGGTAAGAAGTGATTTGTTTGTGTACACAGTGCTTGATAATTTTGGAGAGGGGAGAGAGTATGACGATTGGTCAATAGTTGGAGAACTCAACAGAATTACACATTTTCCAGAGGCTGGGGACAGTGGATTCACTGGTTGAGCAGTTAATGAGGATGGAGACTGGATATGCTGTGGATTAAGCAGCAGCCTTTAGGTAGAGAGATGGCAGGTTGTCAGCAGAAGGGGAACAGGGCTTAAGTTTAAGAAGATATTTTTTGATGTAGCTGGTTGGAATGGGATTTAAAGAGAAAGTGCTATTTTGTCATAGGGGAGAGGTTGGACTTGTGGGGTTGGATGGGTGGGAGCTTTGCATACGTTTACTGATGGTGTTTATAAAGTCTGCGTTGAACAAGGATGCGGTTTCTAGGGGTGAGTGATTGGTTCATGAGTTTGGGGTTGACGGCTTTCTTGGTTAGAGAATTTGATTAACAGTCTTCCAATTCTTTTGAGTTTGTGGGTCCTGTAGTTTGGGTTGCAAGGTAGAAGTTCCTTTTGTCAATGTTTATGTGATTCTTGGTTAGGTTACAGAGTTCCCTATATTTTTCATAGTGTGTGACAGATTTGGTCTTGGCCCAGAATTTCCAGGCTGGAGTCTCTGTTATGGATCAGAGAGTGAGTTGAGTTGGTGAGCCAGGGGGAACACAGTGATTTGACTCTAACAGTGTGGACAGGGGTGAGGGAGCTCAGAGTATTTAGAAAGATGGAGTTAAAGTGGAGAATGGCTTTATCTAGAGGGACAAGAGGAAGGACCAGTTAATGACTGAGAGAGGATTGAGTGCATTGGGGTTAAAGTTAGTTAGCTTAAAATGCTCTCTAAATTTATGAGGCCTGATGGGGTGGGGAGAGTATCGTACGACACATAAGGTTAAGTTTGGAATCAAGAATCTAGTCAAGTAAGGATATTGTATTTGTTGGCTTATGAATAAAGGTAGGAATGGAGATGAGCTGTGTACAGGCATATACGTTAATGCTGATGGAAGGGGAATTGGAGGAGAGGGGAATCCAGTTGATATTAACATCTCCCAGTATTATTGTTTGATTAGTTATGTTGTGTGACATCTAGAGGAGAATCTGTTCTAGTAATGGTATGATCTCCCCAGGTGGTAGGTAGATGGCAGCTATGGTGAGATTTTTGTGATTGTCAAGTTTACAACTGGCAATTATTTATTATTTATTTATCTATTTTACATTTGTTGACAGGTTTGTCTGGCTGAGCTGATACGCTTTTTCAGCAGAGGCCCGGGGAGAAAAGCTCCACAAAATTACATTAAAATTGTAAGTGAAAATAGTATCATATACAAACATTAACATTTTCAAGTTGGTACAGTAAAGGCATAAAAATTATTTACAGAGTTAATTTGTCATTTAACTTAAGATAGGTACAAGGGCAGTATGCAGAGTTAATAAGTACAGCCAGTCTAGTTAGAGTTGACGTGGACTTGACAAGTAGTATATAAGCAGAAGTAATTTAAGAGTAAGTAACTAGTAATTACCTAGATAAGATGACTAAGAGAGCTATCACATGACAATGAGGGCAGAGATCAAACTACATGAGAGGTGCTGGTTATGGCACAATCAGCAACTTTTTAGGTAGTCTTTGGTAGCTAATTTCAATTTTTTGAGTTGTTTGAGTGTTCTGATTTCCAATGGGAGTTTTTTCCAAGAAATTATAGGGTAATGGCTATAGAGGTTTTGACCAATTTTGCTCTTGGGTTTATAGATTTGTAGTAAGTCTTAGACTGAGCTACAAAAGTCCTAGAAGGAGTGTAAAGGGAGATTAGAGGGGAATAGTTGGGACAGAAAGATGGTTGGTACAAGATAGACTGGATAAGCAGAAGCTAAGAGAGGAGTAACAAGTGGGGGGTTCTAGCCAGTTTAAGTGTTTTAAAGACAGACAGTGTTGAGATGTATAGCTTTGATTTGCAGCAAATCTGGCCACTTTGTTATAGGTAGTTTCAAGCTTAGTTGGGAGAGAGGTTTAGTGGTTAATGAGGATTTGAGAACTGTACAATAGGCTTGGTAGGTGACAGGCATGAGAGAGGGGGAATTTAGCTTTGTTAGAAAGGAACTTTCTATTTCTGTATAGAGGCCAAGTTCAGTTTTCTTAATGCAAGTGTTGACATGCAGACCAAATTTCAGTTGGCCGTCTATCATGAGCCCTAGAAGTTTTGTACTGGGGGCTATGATAGGTGTTTTATTTAGAGAATGGATAGTAAAAGTGGATTTAAAATGGTTTAGGTTTTTGGGAAGAAAAAGTAAAAGTTTGGTCTTTTTAGGATTCAGAATTAGCTGGTTTTTAGAGCGCCATGTTTCAATAGAGTTGAAGGATTTCAGAGTAGTAGAATATAAGTCAGAAATGGTGTCTGCAATTGTGATGACTGTAGAATCATCAGCATATTGGACTTGGGATGACTGAGGGCAGGAGGTATAGAAAAGATTAGTAAGGATATTGAAGAGTAGTGAATCAAGAATAGATCCTTGAGGAACACCTATTTTGATAGGGAGAGGAGGTGAGAGAGCAGAGAGCCATTTTACTGATTGTAGTTGATCTGTGAGGTAACTAGAAAACTAGGCAATGGTAGAGATGGAGAAGTTAAGGTTAGTGAGTTTTCCAGAAGAAAGGAGTGAGAGACTATATCAAATGCTTTAAAGAGATCTAGGAATAAGCATGACACTAGTTTATTATCTCTGGCCAGATAAAGAGTGTTGATGAAAGATAGGATGGCAGTAGGTCTGCTATATTTTGGCTGAAAGCCATGTTATGTGGGAGTGAGCAGATTTTCTTGAAGTAAGTGTTCCCTGCTTGCTTATGCATCCATTTTTCCAGTATTTTTGAGAGAGATGACAGGACGGTAATAGGTCTGAAATTGAAAGTTTCTATGGAGTTACCTCCTTTGTGTATGGGTAGAGTATAGATTTCTTCCAGACAGAGGGAACTTTTTATGCATAGATAGAATAGTTTATGAGTATAGAGACTGGGAGGGCTAGCTAGAGAGTCAGCTGCTATCTGGAGAAAGTAGAGAGGTATATTGTCAGCAGATCTAGAGCAGGGTTTCAGTTTGTGAAGTAGAGATTTAATGTAGCTGGTAGGAATTGGTTTAAGGGAGAATTTGTTAGTAGAATTCTGTCTAGAGGAGGGGACAGGTGGATTTGTAGTGCAAGAATTAGAAGGAACAGAACTTATGAACTTATTAATGGATTCAATGAAGTAGAAAGTGAAGTTAGAAGCTGTTTCTAAGGGTGTGTTGTTGAGCACGGATTAGGCGATGAAGGGTTCCCAGGATGTAGAATTTCTTGGGATTTGACCTTTATGAAGTAGGTGAGCTATTATAGAAATCTTTTTTGTCTTTGTAGACATGCTTTTTAGTAAGGTTTCTGAGTTCTTTATATTTCTGTAAGTGGATGGGGAGTTTAGTTTTTACCCAGGTTTCCCAAATTCTGTCTCTTGTTTTCATCCATGTGCGGGTAGCATTAGTTAAACAGGGGGCAATGTTAGCTTTGACATGTACTTGGTGCTAGGCTGCCATTGAGTTAAGAATATTTAGGAAAGTTGAGTTGAAAAAGTATACAGCTTCATCTAGAGGGAGTTGGGTAAGAAAAAAAACAGTTTATTTATTATATATTATGAGTTCAACTGGGTGAAAGGAGGGATGTGGGTTGGTTATTGAAGATAATGTTAGAAGGTCAGTGCACATTATGGCAACACCTACACCTGAGCTCTATCAAGGCTTGGAATAGTATAACAAGGAGGTAGAAATGTATTATCAATGTTATGTGGCTTGAGCGAGCCAAGTTTCATATAGAACTACAATGATGGGGGAGTGTTGAGCTATCCAGGAATGGAATTCAGTTATTTTGTTAAAGTTGCTATGAAGGTTAAAAGAGAAGAACGAGAGGTGCTTGGGACTTGGAAAGTATGAGTTGGGTTGTATGGAAGTAGTAGCAGTAGTGGAGTTAGAGTGAGGGCTTGGATTAGGGTGGATGCCACTGGAGAGTAGTAGGATGTTAGAGGAAGGGAGGAGAACTGAATTAAAGGGAAAGAGGGATAGCATTTTTTGTTTGGTTTTGTGATGGGCAGAGATCCCAGGAAGCAATATTATTTTGGGGAGAGTTATTTCATCACAGTGGAAGAGTGTAGGTGAGATACTTGAGAAGTGCTTTTTGTAGTGAGTGGGGTAGCATGAAGAGGTCGGAGAATTTGGATGTACATTGATTTGATAGTGATAGGAGGTGTGGTTTGAAATGAGTGGAAAAAGAAAGGGTGAGAAGAGGAAGAGAAGAATTGTTGATGGTTATGGACAGTAGATGAGGGAAGGGGGTGCATTACAGTCAGTGTAGGAGAGGTGGGAGGGGTAAGAGTCACTGGAGTAGGATCTGATAGGTTGAGCTAAACAGGAAGGGCACGTTTGCAGAGAGGAGGGGTTGGGATGGTTAGCTATAAAGGAAATTGATGCAGGGGTGGTTGGGAATGGGGGTAGGGAAGGGGAGTGGATTGAGCATTAGCATAGTGAGCGTAAATAGAGTGGGGCTACACTGAGCAGGAAGAACCACAAAAAGGAAAACGAAAAAGAAACACATGCATATTAAACAGTGTTGACTGGGATATTATAACCAGCATGGCATTTCTGAACCCCTGAGATAATGTATGGCTGTATAACATGCCTTTTGAGAATTGAGTTTGGTCCATTGCTTATCAGTACCACATTTCATAGACATGGATTTAGGCAGTGACATGCAAAATGCAAATTAATGTCTTTTTGTCTGAATGGTGGATATCAATGTACTCCACTATGTATTGGAGTGCTAAAGGAACTCCCAATCACTGTTTTGCATTGAAGCACAATACAGTACAAAAAGGAGCAGCTATTTAGTAAAGTATCATTGGTCTACCATACCAAAAGCTGATTCCTGCTGTGCGCTGCTCGCATCATGGATGTCAAACTAGACTCATTACCATATTATGGGAATATTGAGTTCTTGTACTTTGGGAAACTCAATTGGAAGGAGTTTGACAACTTGTGATCACAGATGCAGAGTTGCCTGCACTACACAGAGTTCCATTGCCACTAAAGTTTTTCTTACCTTACAAAATATTGTTTTAATTCAGTGTTAATTTGCTGCTCAGCTGTGGTAGTTGAGTACAGGATTGTATCCACATTGTGTACTAATTTCTCTGACTCTTATAGGGCTTTTGTTTGTCATTCTACTGCGCATCAATCCTACTCCATAGCGACATATTATTATAATTATTGTTATTATTATTATTATTATGACATACCAATTGCCCTGTTTTTGCAATTATTTTATGCATTATGAAATTATTGCTTGCTATGTGTAATTACATTCTCTGGTACACAGCTGTAGTACATGGATGTGAATGATCCTTCCTGCATTCTAAATATTAGCAACCAAGAAAATAATGTCTAATACTCTTTTGTTATTTCTGTAATTTAGTTATATACAATGTTTCTAAGTGTTTACATTGGATATCGGTGATTGTTAATTTAGTTCATATCTACAGTCAGGTTCCAGGAGGGTAAGCACATTAGTGCCATTGCTGGAGCCCTACTTCCATTTTTAACTTACAGTTGACTGTACTAATAATTCCATATGTTACTGGATTAGTAGAATTACAAACAATTTTTAATGGTAGCAATTTAAATATTAATTTTATTTTTAAAACCTCTGCAGTATTGACTGTACTTATTTTAATTTTGTTCTGATTCTGTAGATTATAATATTGATTCCTGTAAGAAGAAATTAAGAAGCACCATTAATTTCTTTTGCTTTTTCTGGTCCATTCACAGACCTTCAATGTGCCCTGACTGGCACCACAACACCTATTCACACCAGGTCTACCAGCTGTCTACTTACACCACCAGACTTTAATCAAGCATTTGTTGGGGGCAATCATGGAAATAGGCATCCAGGGGCTCAGCACATCTGTGCATGCATCCAGGGATAGGGATGTTTGCTTATGCCCAACCTGCCCCCACCCCGCCTTGCAAACCTAATGGTTTTACCTGGGGAGGCAAGCATGCAATGGAGATGTATAGCATATTGCCCCGCCTCCTGAGCACCTCAAGCATATCTCCACCCCATATCCTCTCTAGGCATGTTTACCAGTGTGCCTTCCCCAGCTTCCACCAGGGACTGAAACAACAGACAAACATAAGTCCACCCACCCACCCTGCAATGTTAATGCCCACCCTTTCTTGCCACTTCTACCAGTTGCCACTTCCGCCAGATGAACTTGAATTGTCTGGGTCATAGTCAGGGCTTTATCCATCTATTCCACTAGAGCGGTCCTTATTAATTTACTCATGTCAATTTGAAATCTGTGCCTTCTTGTTAATGAGATTATGAAACCATAAAGATGCTCATAAATTTCTAAGTTTTGTCATATGATGTGTCTAAAGAAAAACAGTAACTTTTTAGCTATGGAAGCTGCAAAATATGTTTCCAGGTCTAGAGAGAAATGTATTTGTATATTGGAGTCTTATATGACAACATAATTATTTTCACAGTTTAAATTTACACCATAAAATCATTGCATTTTTATTTAGTTTTATAAGATGTTTGTGGCTGATGAAGGAGTATTCATGACAAATTTTACCAGCAGTATAAGCTTAATAAATGCTGGTCTTCATTCCTTAGCAAAATATTTTTAATTTGCTATGTTTTCATCATTTAACTTGTTATCTACATCCTACATATTGTATTTCCTTAATGTTTTAATTTTATAGGCAGTTTGGTTTTGTTTTTTGTGGCACCATATTAATAATGTGGTATTTGTATTCATGTCAATTTTTTAATTCAAAATGACTGTGAAATAGTGTACAATACATTAGTACTGTACTTTCATTTAGAATCAACACTGTTACACTATATCTGCAGAAAGCCTTTTTTCTGAGTTTCATTATGTATAACCTCCTACTTCCATCAATATCTGTATAAAGTTTGCAAATAATCCTAATACTATAGCAAACACAGTTTAGGGGATGATGGCAACTCCTGTTTTGTACCCCATTTTGTACATTTTTATTACATATTTTATATATATATATATATATATATATATATATATATATATATATATATATATATGTATACATAAAGTCTACTACAGGGGGTCTTGTGAAGTTTGCTCATGACACACTTGCTTCCTACCATTTGTTCAAACAGATAAGTGCTATAATTCTCACTAATTCAATCTCCTGTAACTACTTAGACTTCTTAACAACCAGTCCTGTAAAACTGTACAGCCCTACCAGAAAGCTAACTCTAAACATAAAACACACTTCTTACTCCCTGTTGTTAAAAGTGTCTTCCCACCCTAAACCTTAACTTTCCCTTTCCACTCCCTAAACCTAAAACCTTCTTCCTGAATGCTGTGCAAAAATACACTCCCACCACTTCCCAGCTGACACTTTCCTCACTGGACCATGAATAATATGCTTGAGAAAGTTGCGGAAGTTGTTTGCCTGAACTCATATAAGATTTTAAATACAAGGGGAGTAACAGCCCACCAGAGCTACAACATGATCAATTCCCTGATTTTGAGACAGCAATCTTCAAGTGTTTGGGACTTTAGTTCTTGTAGAACACCGTGTGTGTGTGTGTGTGTGTGTGTGTGTGTGTGTGTGTGTGTGTGTGTGTGTGTGTGTGTATGTGTGTGTGTATATATATATATATATATACATATATATATATATATATATATATATGGTTTCACTTCAGAATCCTGAAATATCACACTCCTGAACTTCATAATCTGGAACCCAAAATCCTGAAAATTCAAAATCCTGAAAACTCAAAATCTTGAATCACAAAATACTGAAAATATACAGGACACAAAGAATGACAATATTCCAGTACAAGGACACAGAGAGACACATACAAAACAAGGGATAGCACTTTTCACGCTGCGCCCCTCACATTCCCTGCTAATTAAATATATCAACTCCAAGATTGCACTCCACAGAAAAAAATGGCAAACATACCATCACGTGTTCATGACTGCCTGTTGTAACCTTAGTAACATTCCCTTTTAACTTGCTATACTACAACATAACTCATAATAGTGTAGTGAAGTGCAATCTTGGAGTTGATATATTTAAGTAGCAGGTGGTGTGGGGGGTGCAGCCTCCCACATGGGGGTGCAGGGGGGCTTGGCCTCCTGCTTATATTTTTTGGAATGTAATCTGGTTTTTGTTCTCTATAGTCAGTATATGTAGCCTGGGTGTTTTCAGTCTTTTGGGATGCAGGATTTTGAATTTTCAGGATTTTGGGCTTCTAGATTATGAAGTTTTCCGAAATTCAGGATTGTGATATTTCATGATTCTGAAGTGAAACCACACGCACATACATTTATATATATATATATATATATATATATATATATATATATATATATATATATATATACATAAATATATATATATTTATCAGGAGGTTAGCTGGTTCAGCTAGCACCCTTTTCCTGTCCCACAAAGTAGTACCCCATACCATTGGCAGTTAAAGTGAAAAAAAAAAAAGTCTTCTCCTTCTATTAACATACCACAAACAGGTGGTCAAATACATACCCCTTCCCTCCTTTTTTTTCTCTTCAATAAAGGGGTAAAAAAGTCCACAATTGGGTACCTGGAGGGAATCAAGTCCTGTTTCTGTGCCTTGCCCTGGACCCTACTTATTCCTCACTTTTTTTTTAAGTTGTAGCAAACTGTTTGCTGCAAATGTAACAAGCAGTTGTTATAGTTTATATCTCCCACAGAGCAGTACAGCACTCAGGTATTAGCTTGAAAATGAAAAGAAAAAACATTTTTTTTAATTCTTAAATTGTAGAAAACTTGTTGCGATTATGTAGCAAATAGTTTCTACAATTTATACCTCAAACAGCATTACAGATGGCGAAGCCATCTTTTAGACTTATTGTAAAATTTTTGAATGTTTTATAGTGCCTGTATCAATATTTGTAGAGCATGTGCTTAATCTTTATACTGACAGATGTGTACATTAGGTTATAAAAGCTAGCGGTCTTTTGATTATGCTATTTAAATGTTAAATTATGCACAGGTTTGGGCACATATTATAATCTTTGCCATAAACTTTAATCATTTATGGTAGTAGTACTTGTTGAATGGCTAGAATTAGCATGTATATATTGTGGATAACTCCAAAATAAAAATCAGTGATATCCCTCAACGTCTCAGGAAACCCAATATGCAACTTATACTGGGTCGAAAACAAACCAGGAAGAAACTTTGCAGTGTGGAGGGTATGAAGTTCACTCCTTGAAATATGTTATACACCTAGTTCACTAATAAGATTCAAACTTTAAAATATGTAAAACAAAATAAGAAAATAGTAGGTAGTCCACAGTTGAGTTAAAAATGGCATATCCTTTATTGAAACACACAAACAAGTGATCCTAGTTGAGTACAATGAAAAGCATTAAAGACATTCATTAATTTATATATAATCAGGTTATTTGGATCAAGGGACTGATTACAGAAATTGACTTTGTTAAGAGTAATAAAAGAATTAAACTCATTCCTTTAACCAAGTCCCCCTTACCCCTTAATATCATAGCACAAACTGAGACTGTGCTACCTTAGAACTGATATGTAAAAGCTAGAGACAAATTAAAATATATAATATAAGAACAGCTTATTAAAGCTAACCTACTAATCCAAACGTTATTATTTAAGACACAAATTAATTAACAAAATGATTAATTACATACAAAAGATTTACCACTAAACATCTATCAGAATAAATATTAGTAACTTATAAACTGAAACACTTTTAACAAAGATCACTTTCATACCAAATAAATACTTCATCAGGTTTGTGTGTAAAAAGTATATCATAATATTAATGAACATGGGTATAAATCTTCAAGTGAATACTTAAGTAGGCTTAAAACCATAGCTAGCAATTAGGTGTTTAGTGCTGTTTGTTTTCTCTGCCCATTTCTGTACTGCAGTAGCATGCTAGGAAATGTGATTTTAGTAATTTAATGTGTAGGATTATGGTTATGACTATGGCTATGGTTATAGTTAGGGTTAGGGTCCGGGTTAGGATTAAGGTTGGGGTTAGCAAACATGGCTAAGGTGGGCAGAGGCATATGTTACTAAAACCCCTTTTGTCAATAGTACCACTACAAATATGACACTTGATCTCAGTTTTGTGGTTGGGGTGTATGATGTTGGTTATTTTAGATGGAAATAATTTTTACATATGTTGCCATTCAATAATATGAGTTTTCAGTGCTTTGTGCAGAGCAATGAGTAAACCTGTCAGATTAAGGTGGTTACAAAATCCCATGTGCCTCTATTACAGGTGGTTTAAGGTATCACACAGTGAAAACTATAGCTTCGCTGAGGTTTTCTTGCAGTTTTTATTGAATGGTGTGTCTGTATGACCATTTTACCTTTTGTTTTGAATGTTAGTTGGGATATTTTGCAGGCTCCTTAATCTTTATTGGTATTAGCTGGGTTTAAAATCCCTGTGTTTCTGAAGTATAGCAAAAACTATCCTCTTATGCTGCTCTAACACTGTCAATAAAAAAGGCCAAAATATGCATGCCCATAGCTAGTGGCTTTGCTAGCCTGGATGCAGCCATAAAGACTTGAAAAGTAAAAAAAAAAATCATGGATATTCAGAAGCCATGCAGATGAAACATTTGCTATTGCAAACATCACATGGTCCTCCATTATAGGAGATTTAAGATATCACGTAGTAAAATCTCAAGCTTGGCTGAGTTTTTCTTGCAGTTTTTACTGAATAGTTTGTCTGACTTTTTTACCCTTTGGTTTGGATGTTAGTTGGGATATTTTGTGGGAATCTTAATCTTTATGGGCATCGGCTGGGTTTAAAATCCCTGTGTTTCTGAAGTATTTGAAACCATCCACTTATGCTGTACTAAAGACATCAATAAAAAAAGCTGCAACATGGGCAGTGTAGTAGTACAGTGGTTAGTGCTGTTGCTTCACAGCAAGAGGTTTTTTGGTTTGATTTTTAGTTGTGGTGCCTTCTGTGTGAAGTCTGTATGTCCTCCCTGTGTTTGTTTAGGTTTCTTCTGGCTACTCCAGTTTCCTCCCAAATTCCAAACACATGCATCTGGAGCATTTCTCCCCAGGCCTCAGCTGAAAATGGGTCCTGCCCCCATCAGACTTTCCAGGTAAACAAATGGTAAATAAATAAATAAAATGTACATCCCAAGGTTGTGGAATTTGGCTTTATTGGCCTTAATGTAACCATAAAGGTTTAAGAAGTAAACAAGTTATGGACACTCAGAAGATATGCAGCTGTAGCACTTGATGTTCTTAAGGGTCATTTGTATATATCCTGTGGGCCTCCATTACAGGAGATTTAGGGTTATCACACAGTAAGACTTCTACCTTTTCTGATTTTTTTTTTTTGGGGGGGGTGGAGTTTTTACTGTCACTTGATACTCTTTCCAGGGCTAAGATCACTGGCACTGTTTTGAAAAGTCTTGCCTGGATGTGTTCTCAGAATCTCCCAGATGATGCAGAAAATAAGATTTTATAATCTCCTTTGAATAGATATTTATTTTTTAGTTCTTCTGCTGCAGGTGTGATCGAAATTTGTAATGAAATGGGTAAGTTGATACAGGGAATCTCTAAGATTTTTCAACCCTCCTTTCCCCAGTTTTCTAAATAACTGTCTAACCTATAATCCATTTTGGGCAAAACACAAAATAAACAGTCTCAATAAAATGCAGGTAAACAGACATTTAAGAAGAAATAGCAATGCAGTTCCAAATGATTTCAGGTACAGTCCAAGACAGAAAGAATATTTGCATACATACATACATACATACATACACATATTTCAAGCACGACCATGAATGTCCTTCTAGCTTGCCAATATACCAAAACACTTGTTCCCATAATAAGTGTCCAGGCTCTTCTTAAAAATATCTAAACTAGTGTGAAGATTGGGGAAATATGGATGAAGGCTGCCAGCCTAGTCAAATAGAATTTGATACATAATTCTATCATTTGTATAAATAAATGTAAAATACAGGCTTGTGTTCTTAAATGAAAGAAAACACTGTAAAATGTGAACTTCAAGATTGTTGCAACATTGCCATCTGCTGTAAGGAAAACCAAACGAAGCATTTCAAATGTTCTTTGAAGTTACAATTATCTAGAAAGTGGTGCCGAAGCGGCTGGCTGAACACATTTTTTTTCTATTGTCTTATCTTAAGGAATAATTGTTAGAGTATACATGTGAAATGTCTTTTATTGTTGTAGTTTCCTGAGCAGGTGTTAGCTTGCTAAATAATGCAGTTTGTTTGCCTGGGAGCTCCAGACTGTGTCAAAATGATGTAATGTAAATACTGGGAAAACCTAAGTGTCAAAATGATGTAATTTGGGAGGGTCTTAGCGGAGCTGTTTGTTAGTGTTTTAAAAATTATTGTTCAGTGAGAGACTGGAAGCATTTTGTCTTGGACCATCAACCCCAGCATTGCTTATGCTCTTTATGTATGTAAGTAGGATTATAGCACTGTGTTTTCTCTTAAGAATAGCTAAAGTTTAGAAAGTTAGATTAAGTGTTTTTCTTTGACATTAGACCTGTCCTACTGTATTATTTTAAGTTTCTGTGTGATCTTTGAACTCTTAGATATCTCTGTGGTGTAGTAGTATTGTTTTTTGTTTTAATTATTTATTATTAAATATTTTAAAACCTTTACCTGTGGCTGGTTTGTGTAGAGATAGTAGGCTCTAGAGTACATTGCATATTTATAGAGTTCATTGTAATAGTCCACTCTAATAAGCCTTAGACTGAATAGTCACATTACCAAATGGATAATAATATTGCACAGTAATAATTGAACACCATTTCAAGGGCCTTTGGGTAGCTGATAATTGTTAGCTGGTGGTGGTGGTCTGGGTAAAGGGGCACAGCTAGAGAATCTGTGTCAGCCTTTCCCAGAAGTGTCTGTGAAGTTGTATAAATACTTACCTCAAAGTGTGTGTGGTGTGTCAGCTACTTGGGCAGCGGGAATGAAGCACTGGTGGGACAGAGAGGGTAGTGGAGGTTAGCTTGCCAGCTAGGCTGAGATCTGGTGTCTATACCTGTGCCAGTGGGGAGTCTTATTGGGGACCTGGAGAGCAACAGAGCAACCAACCCCAGACTGACTGTGATCTCTGTGTGCACTTAAGGGAAATTGTACTTTATTGTGTGTATTTATCTTTTCCTCTTCCATGAGACAACCTCCCTGGTGTTAGTGATGAGGATTGAGGCTCCTTGATTGCTGGGCTAGGGCACAGCCATCACAGCTAGTACTTGCTTTAATATAATTTGGTAGTCTGTTCCATGTATCAGCTACTCAGTCAGAGACCCAATTGGTGCATTTCTCATTCCGATATAATCTTCTACATAGGTTGTCTGATGATTCTCTAGTACTTTTTGATAACCCCAAAATTCCCAGTGGTAATTATCTCTAAATACCCTATAGACTTGAATAAGATCTCCTCATAGATATCTATAAGAGACACTGCACAAATTTAGATATTTTAGTCTTTCATAATAACTTAAATTTTGCCATCAGGGAATGCCCGTGGCATATTTCTGATGTACTCTTTGCAGTTTACTCATGCTTGTTTTCTTATATGGTTTCTATATTGTTATTCCATACTCAAGTTTGGGTCTAATGTAACTAACAAATAATGACTTCATCATTTTTGATTTCCTAGATTTTACAAATCTTTTTATACAACCTATAGTTCTATAACTATCATTAACCGATTGATTGATATGATTAGAAAAACTCATAGTTGAATCTACCCATATACCCAGGTCCTTAAATGAGTTTATAGTTTCAATCACTGTGTGCCGTATTAAATATTCACCTTTCAATTTATGTCTCCCAAATCTCATATGCTTAGTTTTTGAGGTATTTATCAGCATATTATTCTCCTGTGTCCAAATGGTCAGTTTAGTCAATTTATTTTGCAGGCATGTCTTATCATCTGCATATAGAGAGCAGAACACCTCAGATGAAAAAGTTAAGTTTGAAAGATACAATCTAAACAAAAGTAAGGGCCTAGGACAGAACCTTGTGGGACACCCTGACTGTAACCAAGGATTTCACCTTTCCAGTTGCTGGATACTTGCCATGTCCTATTTGTAAGCCATGCAGCTATCCATCTTATTAAGAATACATCAATACCTAGTTGTACTAATTTATTAATCAGTGTTTTGTGTATAACCCTGTAAAATGTTGAAGTTAAATCTATATAAATTATATCACAACACAATTTTTTATTCATAGCTGTTATTATATTGTTATAAAACATCATGTTACAGGTGGTAATAGAGCTGTTTTCAACATATGTATGCTGATATATGGCTTCAAGTCACAACCTTTCCAGCTCTGACATTAACGTATCCAGCATTACCTTCTCCATTATTTTTCCACAACATGAAAGTAGACTTAAAGATCTATATAGGATTTGTCCTACTCCCCTTTCCCTTGAAGACAGGTTTAATAAGTGCATATCTCCAACCTTGAGGAATCTCCCCATATTTATATAACCTAGTGAATAATAGATATAATTGTACAATAAGTTCTTGCTAAAGTGTTCTTAGGTCATTGTTACTAAGTCCATCTCCTTCCTGTGCTTCATTTGGATCCAGTTTGTGCAGTTCTTTTTCAATATAATCTAATTTGATTCCAGTATCTGGAGTTACGTGGATGTCACTAGGAAAACATATCACTCCTTCTGTGAAGCCAAACTGTTTTGCCTACGATTTTGTAAATATATCTATGATCTGTTGTTTCTGAGAATAAATTTTAAAATCTGCACACAGTTTATCAATTTGTGTATCTTATGTATCCATAAAAAGGTTTCCTATTATGCTCAATATCGTTATACAAGTTTTCTATAAATTGTTCTTGCTCTTGTCTCACATTATGCTTAATCTGTTTGTTGACTTCTCTTCCATTTCTTATATTTTGTCATTCTCCTTAATCAGATATCTTGTTCTTATGGAAATATATCCTCCTGATGTTGTATGCCTAGATCCTGATGTTAAACATTTTTTTTTGATTTTTTGCACTCAAATGATTTCTCTTTCAAAACTTTCCACATTCCATCTGCAGTTTTTCCACTGACCACCTCACTCCAGTTAGTTGTACATAGTGACTGTTTTGCTTCTCTATAATTTGTAATTAACCTTCTGTGCATTGGTTTAGATTTCAGTTTGGGAGAATTATCTAGCAACAAATTAACCTTTATAACCTCATGATCACTGCAAATCAATGGTGGTAAAACTTGACTTGAAGTAACAATAATTTCTTTAGGAACACAAACAATGTCTAGTATGTTCCGTCTCCTGGTAGGTTCATTTACAATATGAAGCAAATGTTGTTCCCGAATATACGTTGTGAAAAAATTCCTTACTAATGTTGTTGAATCAATATTATTCCAGTCTTTTTCTGGTAAATTTAAGTCCCCAACTAATATTATTCTTCCCTCCTGTGTTTCATGCAAGACATGTATGAATTCCTATTTAAGGGACCTTGTGCACTCTCCCGCCATGGCAGCCCCCTTTCCCTTCCAGAAAGTCTAAATCTCCACTTTTCTCTGTGGCAGCAGATAGAGTCAGGCAGATAGGTTCTTAAGATCATTCATCATGGCTAGAAATGTCATTAGAAGGAAACCCCTCCTTTCCATGGAGTAATTTTTCATCCACCAGATCAGATTCTTTTACTTTCTTCTGTCCTGAGTGATAGAATAAGTTCCTCCTTTCTAGGTGGGGAAAAGTTTTTGTTCATGAATGCTTTTAGTGCCAAAGAAAGGAAATGCTTAGCGACCAGTTCTCAATCTTTCTTTCCCAAAACCTGTTTGTATTAGTGCCCAATTTCAAAATGATGTCACTTCACAATCAGTTACCCATTTGTCCTCATTCAAGTTTCCTGGTAGCACTACATTTAAAAGATATTTTTCATCACATCCTTATTCATCCAGACTGCAGGTGTTTGTAAAGAATTGGTGTGACTGGATCACATTATCAGTTTCCTGCCTTACACTTTGGACTATCCACTGCACCAAGAGTGTTCAGAAAGTGCCTAGATCCAGTTATAGCTCATTGTAGACTACATGGTATCCACATTCTTCCATATTTAGATGACTTGCTTATATTTAGAGTCTTTTTCAAAGTGTCAGGAATCTTTCACTTTGGTGAGAGATCTCATGCACAGGCTGGGGTTCTGAGAGAACATTCAAAAGTCTTTTTTGACTCCTTCACACAGGATTGTATTCTTGGATTGCTAGATAGACACCTCAGCTCAAGGAACTTTTCTGCCAGACAAAAAAATAGATCTATATCTAAATATATTCCCATGTTTTTCCACTCAGACTTCAGTTACTGTCAGGGAATACCTTGGGATTTTTGGTCCCATGGCATCTATGATTCTCATGATGCACCTTGGAAGACTCCACATGAGAAAGATACAATCATATCCAAAGTCTCTTTGGTCTCAGCACCAGCATCCTTTGTCTTTTCAATTCTCATTGCTGGTGTTTGTCAGAAGATAAATTGCTTGGTGGAAACTGGAAATATCCATAAATCTGGGTCATACCTTCTCCCTTACAACAACAACAACAAAAAAAAAACAGATTCAGCAACATACCGTATAAAAGATTTTAATAAACTAAAAACAGCAAAGCTTTGGGCTCACATAAAACTCTTCCTCAGTGCAAAATACAGTTGATCAGTAACATCATTCTTAAATAATCATTTTAACAACAGCACAGCCAGTAGCAATTTAAAATTAATTGAACAATTAACCATCATAAAAATTCAAAGAAACAAATCTTTATGGCAATGAAGGATACTAGCACTAAACCGTACTTTTGCAATGATATTATGGAGAATGAATTAATGGCTAGGTATGAGGGTGGTGATATATTATGCTATTCTACCAGCTATATTAGATGTAGTGATGGTGTAAGAAGGATAATAACAGACAATTGGGGCATTTGGGGCATTTTAAGAACTATGCCTAAATTATAAATAGCATAGTTATTAAAACCACATTTACTTATTGGAATACAATACAAGGATATCAAAACTGGCTCAGCACCTTGTCAGTTTGGCAAGATTGGCACTTATCCATGCCATAACTGTTGTTGTTGTAATTCTCTTAATAAAGATTAAAACTTTAAGCATCCCATTACAAAGTGTATGATTTTAAGTGTTTTGCAACTTGCAGTCATATTAACATTATATGCCTTGCAACTTGCAGGGTATGCTCAAGATTTTATGTTGGTAAATCTATAAGACACCTAAAGGATAAAATAGTAGAGCATAAGTCAGAAATTAGAAGAAATGTTTTAACTAATATGTTAGCTAAGCATATTAATGACAATGGCTCAATACACATTTTCAGTTTTAGGGTTAAAGACACTGTTAATAAAAGTATGAGAGGGGTTGATCTGAATAATAAACTTGAATTTAAAGAATATGAGTGGATTTTTCAATTATAAACTCACTGCCCTCTGGGTATTAATCAAACAGTAACCCTAAATACAGTCCTTAAGTATAAACAATCATGTTTAAAGTGTTTTTTTTTTATTTGTTTCTTTGAACTTTTATGATGGTTAATTTTTCAATTAATTTTAAATTCTTATTGGCTGTGCTGTTGTTAAAACAATTATTTAAGGATGATGTTACTGATTGACTGTATTTTGCACTGAGAAAGGGTTTTATGTGAGCCCAAAAGCTTTGCTGTTTTTAATTTATTAAAATCTTTTGTACAGTATGTTGCTAAACCTGTTTTTTTTTTTTTGTAAAAGTTTTTGCTGTACTGCAGCTCTTATTTTTACTTGTGTTGTATCACACCTTCTCTCTCCCTGTTTCAAAGTAATCAGTAAGCACAGACACCTCAGACATTGCTTGGGGAAAAGTTTTGTGAGAGATAAAAGTCCAAGGTATAGGAACATCAAGGATAGATGTAAGCACATAAATATAAAAGAGATGCTTGTCCTGATCAATGCACTCAACTCTCTGAATCATCTTTGGTCCCTGAGACATGCTCAAGTTGTTACAGATGACACCACATTATGTGGTACATCAACAAGCAAGGGAAAACCAGGTCCTACCCACTTTGTGGACTAGCCATGTTAGCTTGGGATATAGCTTCACAGTACAGTTTCACTCTACAGGCATTGTCAGAGCAAAACTGGGTGGCAAACAAACATAGCATGACAAGAGCACACTCCCATGAATGGAAACTACATCAGGAGTGTCTTCCAAGATTTGACCCATCTGTGGGGAGTTCCTGAAGTAGACCTATTTGCTTCCTCTTTGAACAATCAGCTGGCAAGATTCTGCTGCAGGGCTCAATGCAACAAGGCCTAGAAGACAGATGTTACTATATGCTTTTTCACCCTTTCTGCTGATATATAGAGTGATCTGAAGATTCAGGAGGAATACCCCAAGATCATTGTGGTGACTCCCGTGTGCCCCAGGCAACAGTTGTTCTATCTTCTTTTGGAAAAGGGTGAGAGACAATTATCACAAACTTCCTCACAGAAGGCATTTACTCACACAAGATCAGGGTGTTTAATACACCCTGAACCCAATCACCTTCAGTTGACTGTCTGCATGATAGGGTTTTAATTCCCTTTACACACCTTTTTACTGAACATGTGCAGAAATACTAGTGGAGGCAAGAAAGTCTGCTCTGCTACTAATAAAACATACATTAGCAAATTAAAAAAAGTTTTCTAGTTAGTGTCAACAGCTTAACCACTACTTATTTTCAGGCTAGTTGTTTTTTTCAAGTTGATTTACTATCTTATGATCTTTCTTATTTCTCTATCAAGGTTCATTTGTTAGCCATTTCAGCATGTCTGCCTAGATAATTATCTTAAAATGCATTCTTATGTCAAGGTGTTTTCAAACGGCATTTTGAATAAGCAGCATCCAAGAAAACTTGTGACCCTTCTTGGGGTCTTACAGTTACTCCATTCGAAACAATTAACCTGTCTCACTTGAGGTTCATAAAGTGGAAAACAGTTTTTCTGATTGCTGTGACCTCTGCAAGAAAGGTCTGAGTTGCAAGCTCTTTTGGTGAGTCAACCCTATCTCACTTTCCACAGGGATAGGGTTTCTCTGAGAGCAAATGCTTCTTTTATACCTTAAGTGGTATCTTAGATTATATTAAGCCAAACTGTCTATGTCTTCCTTTTCTTTCCTGAAACTAAAAATTTGGGAGAAAGGATACTCTATATCTATGCTGTCCACAGGCAGCTCAGGTACTATCTTGGCAGATCTGTTGTCCACAGACAGCTCAGGTATTATCTTGGCAGATCTAAGTCTTTCATGTCTTCAGATGAATTGTTCATTTCTTGTGAAGGTAAGGAGAAGGGACAGCATCTGTCAATAAAGACTACTTCCAAATGGTGTCTCGGGCTATTACCTTTTGTTATAATCTCCACAACAAAAATATTCCAGGCAGGGTCAACCACGTTACCAGGGCCTTGGCTTCATCTATGGCTTTTTTGGAATTGTCAGATGCTAGAAGTATTCTAGAAACAGCAACTTGGTCCTCTGCACATCCTTTTACAAAGCATTACAAGCTTAATTCCTTCTCTATGTCTAAATCAGGATTTGTTGGGAACCATTCGCCAGAGACTCCTAGATCCTCTCCTTCCAGCTTCCCAAATGTACTAAACTAGGGTAACCTACCCATGTAACTAAAGTTACTGCAGCAGTAGTCAGTATGATGAACATAGTGTAGTTGTGCAAGTAAACTTACCAAGTAAATGAATGATCACTGCTGCAGTAGCCGGTCCCTCCTTCCCTCCATTCTCCTTGTTTTCTGGTTTGTTGTTTATGCCAGGGTGTAGACATTTATTTTTTGTTATTCCTAGCATTGTCCTTTCAGGGCCTAGCCTCCCTGTCTCTTTTGGCATGAAAATGGTTTTCAGTTACTTTAAACAACTTTTAAAATGACAAGAAAAAAAGTGTGCTTGCATTTACAAGTATAATACAGTCTCATGACAGTCTGTTGAAACAGAAACTCCTAGCTTAAAAAATCACTTTCCTGAACAAGAAAGTATT
Organism: Protopterus annectens; assembly: GCF_019279795.1. NCBI lineage: Eukaryota > Metazoa > Chordata > Ceratodontiformes > Protopteridae > Protopterus > Protopterus annectens. The sequence continues at coordinate 839,558,881 of NC_056735.1, forward strand.
AATAAACAATTTTTAAAATAGGTTTTCCCCAAATGGAACTTATCTGTCCAGTAAAAAAAACAGCACAATATGACAATTGAACCTTGAAAACCTTAGTGGAATGTACTCTGTTGGTGGCAGGAAGTACTTCACACCCAAATTTGTCTTTTTTAGTCTGCTCAGATCAAGCTGACTGATGCTTTGGGTATATGGAAGGTGCACTGAAGCTTTGGAAGCTGGCCAGCTATTATATCCTATGCAGGATATAACCTATACAGCTAAAGATACTGCAGCAGTAATCATTCAAACATCTACTGTTATGGTAAGTTTACTTATACAACTGTATTTTTATCATTTGATTGATAATGCATTTTTTTATTATTGATATTGGTTTTACAGGATGTTACCATGTTATGCTATGATCCATTGCGTATTACCTACAACACTGATAATAAACTACATTACTTTTTTTAGAATAGGCTTTAGGTTAAATAAATAGTTAATTGAGACATTTAGAAGTTACTACACTATTTTATGTATAATCCTTCAAGTGCTATGTTTTTTTTTAAGATTAGTTAGGTGTACATCTAAAGAAGATGAACAAATACAGACACATGCGCACGCAAACAGACACATACGTAGATATATCTATATATATTGACAGTGGAAAACAAAACACATTGGAGAAATATCTGAAATGGTTACTGATCAAATAAAGAGGGGTACGATGAAACCACGTTAGTATATACACAGAGATGGAAGTGCTATCAGAAAAGAAACAACAGGTGAAATAAAAAATATGAAAGGGTTGGGAGGGTTGCTTAATGGCTATGGTGTTTGCCTTACAAACACAAGGTGCAGGGTTTGAGTCTCACAAGGGATAATTGGCTAGGCTTAAAATGTCTCGCAAGGGCAGTTAGCTTAGTACTAAACTATGAACCTATGAACCTATGAATAACTATGAGATACAGCACAGCAAAGAGGGGAGTGAAGAATACCACTAAACAACATTAGAATATTCTGTTAATTAATAAATCTGCAGACAAGGCTGCTGGTACAATATCTGTTCATTTAAAAGAAGGAAAAATGGGAAAGAACTGTTTGAAGATAAGATGACAAGGAAGAAATGAGGCTTTGTCTGAGAAGGGAATTGATATATGTGGCCATTGCAGTACATATGGAGATATGAATGCAGCAAATGTGTATATCTATCCGGCAAATAAAAAAGGCATTTTTAAGGGGCATGACGTATCTAAGACTACAGGTAATACTTATTCTTCTGTAAAAAAAAAAAACTGCTTATTGGCATAAATTCAGGGCCATTTGCACATTTGGTATGCAAACTTTAAAACTATTCTTCATTCTCACCTTTACTCAAACAGGAAACGCAACTGTGCTCTTCACCCTATACCTTTCAAGGTCTCCTCCACTTTTACTCCTGGCTAACCTCTCACCTAGTTAACCTTGCTCATTTGTATTATGTATAAATAACTATACTGTAAAATCTATCCTCAAGGCCATTTGCCTGTCTTTTACACCTAACCAAAATTGTAATTGTTTGTTTCTTTATGAATGCTACCTGTTTATTTGTCAGTAATGCAAAGTTTCTTAGTAATTATTAATGTAGCTATGTATTGTTGGAGCTTTTCTCCCCAGGCCTTCACTGAAAATGGGCTCCCTGAGCCCAGTGGACCTCCCCAGTCATCAAACTGGAATAAATAAATAAATAAATAAATAAATAAATAAATAAATAAACTAACTCACTGTGGTTTTAGTTCTGTGAATCCTACTACATGTAACACCCCTTATCTGCATGTCAGCTGCCCTCGCTTATGTCTTGCATATTACACTTTTGTAATAGGAAGGTGTGTTTATAAAAAGGCCCCTGCATTTACATACTCATCCTGCAAGTGCAATAGTGTCTGACTTTTTGTAACAGTCTCTTTCAGTCACTTACCTATATCTTAATAAGTTAATCTTCTAGCTCTCTGGGAGATGGTGCAGATGGTTAAGGCTATGAGCTGCATTTCTGCATTACAAGGTTTGATTCCCTCAGCTCTCATTTGCTTATGGTGTAACTTGGATGAAGTCATTGTCCTCGGCCTCCCCTAAAAAACAACTGTGCATTCAGTGGGCCTACCTAGTTAACAAATGGAAATTTGTTTTTTTATGTCCATCATACTCTGCCATTACTTTTTCATAGTCATTAGTATCTTTAAAGTACTTTTTATTTTTTATTATTTATTTATGCCACAATGACATTGCTATTCTTTCCCTCTGCTATGAAAGTGTTTTGTTTAAGCCTTAATAACCAACTTTCTGTCTTAGGTGGAAGTTTGGCCTTTGATTATTAAAGATGCTTTCCTTTGGTTTGTGCGCAGGAGGTAATGTTAATTCCTTACTTAGTAGGTGCATAATACAATATTCACAGGACCACAAACCCTACATTTGATTCCTCATCTTTTCAATATATATACTGATATAGGGGGCTGCAGTAGATTTGGTGGCGGCATGCGTTCATTGTGTTCTACGTTTTTTGTAATTTTTGTTTTGATGTGAGTGGTTGAATTATATTACAGACAAACTGCAACAGTTCAAGTGTAATATATTATCTTCTTTCAACATGATTGTGTGGCTTTGGAGTTTGTATATGTAATTTCCTGGTTATTTTAGTTGATCACAAATTAAACATATTTGCTTCATTAGTGATCACCTTACTTAAACTTTTATGACATTTTCCTATTGACAAAAAGTTCATTGGCAAAGTAATAACATGCAATTATATATATATATATATATATATATATATATATATATACGGGTCTATTTTAGATTATTGAAATACCACTTGCCTGACTTTTAAAACACCAAGACAAAAGTGCTGATAGTCCACATAAATGAACACTTACATCACAGACAGAAAAACTACAGGTAAGTAACCATTTGACCACACCACAATGAAACACAAAAAACAAACCATATTGAACCCACCCATGTTGGGGGCTTTGACCCCCCCACACCGCCATAACTAAATATACCATTTATGAGATCGCACTACAGTGGGGAAAAGGGGCAAATTTAACCATGGTGGCCAAGTGTTTACTTACCTGTAGTTTTTTGTCAGTAATGTAAGTGTATATTTAAGTGGACTTTCGATCACCTGAAGTAGACCTATATATATAGGAGCTTAGATATCAATATTTCATCTAGGTTTATTGCTCTGGCCATGCCTTATACAAAAAAAAAAAAAAAAAAAATTTTATGCTCTGTTTTTGTATACAACTAATTGTTACTTCCTTCTATTTTGCTGTATTCTTCTGTATACTTTTTCATGATTGTACTTAATTTTGGTGTTTTTTATTCTATAATGTTAGTTTGTATATCATTTGTTAATGGCTTGTTCTACTCAACATGGAGCTTTTCTCCCCGGGCCTCTACTGAAAATGGACATGCATCCAGCTAGACTAGCCCGGTCAACAAATGTAAAATAAAATAAAATAAAAATAAATATATTTTTTTATTTTTTTTGTTTTTTTTTATTTTACCATCTAGAAATGGTCTGCTGGTATGTGCTATAACTTTATTCTGCTCTTCTAGGATTTGATTTAGTATTGCTTTTAAGCCAATGGAGCTTAAGTATAATTCGGCTTTTGCATTTTTGTGGTTAAAACAGAACATTACAAATTCTGATCTGTGGGTTATACTTACTGATTCTGGTGCTTGATTTCACTTTGATTTTTAAACAAATGGTATATTTTTCTTCACAAGGTCGTGGTATGTAATCGACTGCAATGTGTCTGAATGGCAATACTGTAAAACAATTTATATGAAAACATCATCCAGTGAATATGAAATAAGCACTTTTCTCCACTGCTGTGTGACCAGAGAGAGAGAGCGAGACAGAGGGAGGGAGAGAGAGAGATAACTATATATCTATATAATTATTGCTATCTACCTACATATATATATATATATATATATATATTTATATATATATATATATATATATATATATATATATATATATATATATATATACATACATACACACATATACATTGATGGAGGCATTGTGTGTTTTCCCCACTTGCAGGATGAATGAGGGCTTGCATCCTTACAAGAAAGACACGTAGCTTGCAGTGAAATCGTGTCATTGTGTTTTTGCATTTGGGAAAAAGGTAACTGTTGCATCATTATGGATCTTCTTTCAGTCATTCTGTTAAAGGATCTGTGACTGTACTGTACTGTATTTATCTTTGATAAATGGGTCATTATAATGGGTCATTATAATTTGCTGTCCCTAAAAGATGTCTGACCTGATTTTGTGTTTTCAAGAACTGTCATATTTTGTTCTGCTTTTTCATTTACAAGACCTGAGGTTATATACTTGTAAGCAAAATAAAACCATAGAACTGAAGGCCATTTTGTCTATTTGTTAAAGAAACAGCAATTTCTTTCAGCCCATTTGATGCTTTTCACAGTGATTATTCAGGTACATCCTGACTTCCTCCATAAACAATAATGTAATCACTAAATTTTTTAACATTTATAATCACTTGTACTACTTACTGCATATTATGCTAAACCATTTCAGCTACTATACTTCCTCCAAATGTCAACTATTTATATTGCATAATATCAACGTATATTGTGAAGGTGGTAATGCTGCTGTCCTCAAGATGAAGTTCTGTTTGGTAGGTATAGTGACCTCACGTTGACATCTAATTATGCTCCTTGACCACTGAACTCACTGATTATGTCATCAGTTGCTGAAGGGGCATGTTTTTTTTCTCACCTAGTCGTTTTATACCACTTAACTCCCTGATTACGTCATCAACTGCTGAAGGAACATGGCTTTCTCAAATAGCTGTTTTATACCACTTTACTCACTGATTATGTCATCAGCTGCTGAAGGGACATGGGTTTCTTACCTAGCTGTTTTGCTTGTAACCTTTATGCCAAGATGTATTCTAACTACATAGGAACTTTTTAAGTAAATGTGTCAGAATTATAGGTGGAATCCATGATTTTAAAGAGCAGCGACATTACATTGTCAACTAAGGGACACAAAGTCAATTGTCTGGTTTTGCCAGTATATATGGCTCTGATCGATAGAGTATAAGTAAGGTTATATTCCAGAAAATCGATGCATTTTGATTATGGTGCAAGAGAAAAAATTTAATTGAATTTTATTTAGTTACAATTTGAAAACAAAAATAAAAACAGATATTGACACAAATGCAGCCCATCACTAAAATAAAAACAGCAATGACAAGAGAGAAAAAAGAATGAACTATGTACAGCAACAAACCATGTACAAATATTTGCAAAAACTCTGCATTTAAGAATATGTTATAATGCCATTAATTAATATAATAATAGTGAACAAGGCGATGCTATCTGGCATGAAGAAGTCTAAGTTGACTATAATAAGTCAGTAACACTTACCATTAATGAAGAATATTTATTGCTCTGCCGGAATATTTGAACGCATACAAAATATTGCCTAAATGTTGGTGCAAGAGATTATCTGCAAATAATAAATGGGGAGGGAGGGGTACCCCTTGATTTCCGACACTTGGTACATAAAAATGTAATGACAATAGCTAAGACCCAAAAAACTTCCAGCACTTAGCAACCATTTAAGAATGGTACAGGAACTGTAACAAATACCCAAAACTCCCACTCCTTATGGGACAGATAGCCCATAAATTGTTGCCAATTTACAAAACAAATTCTCCCAGTAAGCCTGAATCTAAGGACTACACCAGAACATATGCAGAATATTCGGTCCATATTCTCCACACATCCAGCAACTGGAGTCAGATTTCCACTTGGACCGCCACAGCTTGTTGGGAGTAAGACAACATTTATAAACCAGCCTTAACTGCAAGTCTTGGTATTTTGGCCATTGACTAAGCTGGTGAATTACATTCCACAAAGATTCCCATAGCATGGAATTCATTCAAAAATCCTCTTGAGATCTCCACCTACTCTTTATAAGTTGTTTGAGCCTTGCTTTCAGTCAAGACCCAATAAATCAAACTTGTTCTCCTTTTCTGTACTCTAGACCACTTTCCCCAGGTCAACAGTCTGACAGATATGCTACCTAGCAAAATATGCTTGCTCGAGATTTGTCCCAGCTAGCTATACACAAAACAATCTCAGGTTCATACCTCTCAACTGTACAGATTTTCACATAATGTCCAGAGTTTTGACTCATATTTTTGGTCTGTTCTTCATAAAAATTGTGTTTTTTTGACAAATCACTGGGATGATCTAAGGATTAAAGTCATTATATAATGACATGCACTTGGGTTTCAGACTTCATATCCTGCACAAAATGCATGCTAACACAAATGCTATTATTTTAGCAACTTTGTAAGTTTAAAAGAGCAATATTTAAAATGTGTCCCTATTTTTGGGTCTTTGTCCCACCTAGATATCAGGCATTGTCAAGATTTCTTGCACTAAGAGGTTGAGAGGTATGCTCAGGTTTGAAGACTGAATTCCTGTTGAACAATGGGAACATTTTTTAGGGTGTTATCAGACTGCCCCTAAATGATTTGAGCTTCCTTATACCTTTAGTGCTCCAGTAATTTTCTGATGAGTGAAATACCACTTTCCCCACTTCATGATGATTCCAAATGCAAGCGATCAAATCTTCATCTCATGCTAGGCTTTACACGAGTCAACTTTCCTCCAAGAGCCTTTGAAGCCACTCCTTTGGTATTAGCTCCCCATGACCATTGACAGCAGAGATCCTAATTGGAGCTGTAGTACTTTGCATGTGAGCTGCCAATCTGATGAACTGATTAAGAAAACTATAATATATAGCTCTGCACAAGAGGAAGGCCCAGACGTCCATAACATTTAGAGACATAGACAGCTGAAGCTGAGACCCACCTTCCTGACTTACCAAGAACTGAGTTATCAACCATCTTCTGGATAGTTCTCACACTTGGGTGAAGAACCAAGACGGGTAAAGATATGACCAAAAATAATACATGTGGAAGAATCATAGTTACAGAAAACTTTTCAGAATTCAGTAAACTACAAGAAAATCAAATCAATCTGTACTTGAAATAACCCCAGTCTTTCCACTGGATAGCCTAATAGTAAAACTAAAACTCATTACTTTGGCCATATATAATATTGATTCAACAATGTTAGTAAAGAAATTATTCACAGAGTATATTCAGGAACACCAAATGCTTCAGATTGTAAAAAAGCCTACCAGGGCAAGGAATATACTAGATATTGTTTGTGTTCCCAAAGAAATTACTGTAACTTCAAGTCAAGTTTTACCACCATTGATGTGCAGTGATCATGGGGTCATAAAGGTTAATTTGTTGCTAGATAATTCTGCCAAACTGAAATCTAAGCCAATGCACAGAAGGTTAATTACAGATTATAGGGAAGCAAAACAGTTACTATATAAAACTAACTGGAGTGAGGTGTTCAGTGGAATAACTGCAGATGGAATGTGAAAAGTTTTGAAAGAGAAATTGTTTGAGTGCAAAAAGTCAAAAAAGGTTTAACAACAGGATCTAGGCACGCAACATCAGGGGGGTATGTTTCCATAAGAACAAGAAACCAGATTAAGGTGACAGACAAAAAATATAAGAAATGGAAGAGAGGTCGAACTACATCTTTGAAAACTGAAATAAACAAACTGGACAAACAGATTAAGCATAGTGTTAGACAAGATCAATAAAAATTTGAAAATAATTTATATAAAGATATTGAGCCTAATAGGAAACCTTTTTATAGATACATAAGATGTGGAAGGAGTAAAGATACACAAATTGATAAACTGTGTGCAGATTCCAAAATTTATTCTCAGACACAACAGATTATAAATATATTTACAAAATCTTATGCAAAACAGTTTGGCTCCACAAAAGGGGTGGTAAGTTGTCCTAGTGACATCCAGGTAACCCCAGACACTGGAATCAAATTAGATTAGATTGAAAAAGAACTGTGCAAACAGGATCCAAACAAAGCCAGGGAGGAGATGGAATAAGTAACAATGACCTGAGAACACTTAAGCAAGACCTTACACTGCCATTACATCTATTATTCACCAGGCCATATAAATATGGGGAGCTTCCTCAAGATTGGAGGCACGCACTTATTAAACTTGTCTTTAAGGGAAAGGGGAGTAGGACAAAGCCAGAATCATATAGACCTTTAAGTCTACTTTCATGTTGTGGAAAAATAATGGAGAAGGTAATACTAGATAAGTTATTGTCAGAACTGGATAGGTTAGGACTTGAAACCATATATCAGCATGCATATGTTGAAAATAGATCTATTACAACCTGTAACATGATGTTCTATAACAATATAATAACAGCTATGAATGAAAATTTGTGCTGTGATGTGATTTATATAGATTTAACTTCAGCATTTGACAAAGTCATGCACAAAACACTGATCAATAAATTAGTACAACTAGGTATTGATGTACTGTTGATAAGATGGACAGCTGCATGGCTTACAAATAGGACATGGCAAGTATCATACACCAACTGAACAGGTGAAATCCTTGGTTACAGTCACGGTGTCCCACAGGGCTCTGTACTAGGCTCTTACTTGTTTAGATTGTATCTTTCAGACCTTACTTTTTCATCTGAGGTGTTGTACAGTCTATATGCTGATGACCTGAAATTGGGTAAACTGATTACAAGTGTTACAGATAAGGCATGTCTGCAAAATAATTTGACTAAATTAACCATTTGGGCACAGAAGAATAATATGTTGATAAATACATCGAAAACTAAGCATATGAGATTTGGGAGACATAAACTGAAAGGTGAATATTTAATACAGCACACAGTGATTGAAACTGTAGACTCATTTAAGGACCTGGGTATACGGGTAGATTCAGCTATGAGTTTTTCTAATCATATCAACCAATTGGCTAATGATAGTTATAGAACTATAGATTGTATAAAAATATTTATAAAGTCTAGGAAATCAAACATAATGAAGTCATTGTTTGTTAGTTACATTAGACCCAAACCTGAGTATAGAATAACAATATGGAAACCCTATAGGAAAACAAGCATGAATAAACTGGAAAGAGTAAAGCGGAAATATACTAAGGGCATCCATGGATGTGAAAATCTAAGTTATTATGAAATACTAAAATATCTGAACTTGTACAGTGTCTCTTACAGATATTTAAGAGGAGATCTTATTCAGGTATATAGGGCATTTAGGGACAACTACCTCTGGGAATGTTTGGGGTTATCAAAAATTACTAGAGAATTGTCAGATAACCTATGTAGAAGATTCTATAGGAATGAGAAGTGTACTAATTGGTTCTCTGACAGAATAGCTGATTCTTGGAACAGACTACCAAATTTCATTAAAGCAAGTACTAGTTTAGATATTTTTAAGAACAGCCTGGACATTTATTATGGGAACAAGTGTTTTGGCATATTGACAATCTAGAAGGGCTTTAATGCCCATGCTTGAAACATTTGTATGTATGTATGTATGCATATAATGCAAAGACATGATTAACTAGTGAAAAGACTAATGCTGAAAAAGAATGATGCCAGAAGGGGGAAGGCAGAGGCAAAGCTGAAAAGACAGCATTTCTGAATGAAATGAATTTGAATTTGCAACAACTAAAAGAAACAGTTTTTGATAGACGGGTCCAGTGTGCTAAAGTCCTGAAGTCATGAATGGTCAGGCATGACTAAATGCCTAAATAGCTAGAAAGCTGACACTTGCCCCAACAGCTTTTTTACTCTTATTACTCTGTTCCTCTTTCTACTGCTAGTAAAACTGACTGAATGTTTTGACCTCAGCATCGTTTGCGCATGCATATTCTGCAGTCCTCATCGACTTTACTGTCAGACCATCTAATATGTATATTTAAATCTTATGTTTCAAAGCCATCAGCATCTTAGCAGCTGTCATCACCTTTTGTAAAACTACTGGAATTTCAACCCTGGCTCCAGTCTGTGATTCATGAATTCCTTGAAACTACTGGGATTTTTCAAAATGTTTCTTCCACTGAAGCCTGAATTACAATTCTCTGTTAAGAAGTAGATGGAATTAATCAACTGTGTACTTATTTATCCAATGTAACCTCTTATACTCAGAAAGAGTAAATTATGTAAAAAAATTGTTAGATCACTAAGAATAATAATTAAATAGTTCAGTAACTACAAAGCTGCCATATGATTGAAAGAATAACTCTCTATATCCCATAGGCATGCAGGAAGATGGTTAAAATTACAAAAGCATCAAACAAACAAACAAGCAAACAAAGAAACCACATAATGCATTTAAAACACACCATGGAGTATTACATGTATTAACACTGAACAATCACAAATTATTAATTACTTGTTAAGAATTATACTGAAACACTTGGCTGGCTACATGCTAAGCAGTCTTTCTTACATTTCATCGCCTGCTTATCCTGTAAATTACTCCTTCCTTCCATTTAGTACTCATGATTTTACGATAATCCCGATCTTAAAACTTTAAAATCTCCAGGCTCTGATATTTTACTAGCTGATATCCTTTAATCCACTGCACTTATGCATTCAATTACTCATAGTCATTGGGCCTTCCTTAGTTTGAAAATTAGCAACCAGTGTAGTGCTATTAAAGCCAGGATAGGATTCCTTTCCCTGCATCTCTTAATGATCCATTAATACATTAAGTGTGAACTACAAAGTGTTTATATATACCATACTGGCAATTATACCAAAATACTTCTTCCAGACTTCATATTCTCAGATATAAAGAGTTAGACTGGATAACAGAAATGTATTGTGCTGTTGGAACATTAACCTCCTAATACTACAGGCTAGTTTTCTTATGAAAAAAAGCTTAGAATTTGTTGTAATCAACTCAGTTCATCTAGCTGTTAGAAATGTGTTTATTGTTTCATTTTTTCTATTCAGACAGGTGCATTTACATAAGGGAAATTTAAAATGTTACAGCTGCTTTTTTTCATAATAGCTGGCTGCATTAGATACTGAACCCGTATCTCATCTTACCAGGAATATTAAAAGCCCCACCTAAGACAGAATAAACTGGCTTTGCAGATGATTGGCTTTTTGCCTTTACATATTCACCTTCCTCTTAGTCGGCAAACTATGATATCCTTCCTGGTAGCACTGTGGATGCAGCTAGATTAGTGGCAGCTTCATTGAATTATACCCCTTTTTCACTCATATTTCTTTTCCTTTTTTCTTCAGTTTAAGGCATGTTAAGCTACTTAGGAGTTTCCATCACCACTAGTTGGAAACAATTAAGTTCCTGATATTCCAACAGAAAAATACCTGCAGGAATATCAGATGGGTGCAGTGTTTATCAAACTACAAGGATAAACATAGAAAAGGGAAGAAACACACAGGCTAACAAGCTGAATAATGAGGCCAGCCTATGTCCTGATAAAGTAAACACACTCAAGAGTGGAAGGGTGATAGAGATCACAAATTTAAAAGAGAGCAATATTATAAGCAACAAGCATCACAAGCTTTCTTTCCATACCAATATGAGAGAAACAACTAGTAAGGCCACACTACATTAAACTATAAAGTCTAAAATACATTAATTCTACAAAACTAAGTAGAACCTTTTACTGCACTTAACATACTAGGTGAAAACTTGTATAATTTCAGATATTTTCTTCTTGAGCAATATACTGCGAGAAGGGATGAGGTATTCTTCCCAGCTGAAAATGATATACTTGGAAAAATGAGAAAGGCTAGGAACTACAGAGAACTTTACCAGAAGGTGGGGGTATTTAATTTCACAACGCACCAAGTTTTTGGTGCCCTAGAGGTTATTTTAAGGGAAGTGTGTAAGCTAGGTCATGGGTGGTCAAGCATGGCTGACTCTATAAACGTCAGAGGTGACAGACAACTAGCACAAATGGAACATAATGAGATATAAATAAATAAAAAAAGAGAGAGAAAGAGTGAGAGAATGAGAGAGAAAGAGAGATCAATATCAAGATGGAGACAACAAAAGAACTTAAACATACTAACTGCTAACTGCCTTTACTTTAATGATACAAAAGTAAAAGTAGTAACATTTTATTCCTTAATATGAAACTGTCATTAACTAATTGTACATATTGCATTTAGTAATGCAATAAGCAAATACTGACAGGCTCTAGTTGAGTTTCAGTTTTGCTTTCATTGATATTACTGCATTTACTGTAATATAATGGAATAACTATATTAATTTCTGCAATGAAATACCATTAATCATCTGCCATTACAAAGTGTAGCAGTAAGGGCCCGAACAAGTATCTTTTCATTCCTTATACTCTCCCTTCTTCATTTACTTCCTTTCTTCTATCTAATTCTCTTTCTTGACATTCTCTCTAAATATCCCATAATATACCATAAGCTTGTTTTTCCCTCACCTCATATTGCAATTCCTATTTGTATTAGATTTACTTAGTTTTACTTTCTCTACAAGCTGCTTAATGTTTCTCAAAATATTAAATGACTGTCATATATCTTGTCTCAATTTGTAATCAATGTTTTTGTATTATGCCTATCCAGATAAAATTTGCTGTATCCAGGACTGTTTGTAACCTTCTGAGCCCCCCCCCCCCAAGCCTTTCTGTGTTGGAGGGAAGCCTTCTAGCTTATCAGTGGGATTGGTAAGCACTAGGTAGCCTATCTACAACAAGAGGAGTGGTTTCTTGCCCAGAAATTGTAGTTTATTGGCCGTTTGGGTAGTTTTTCCATCCCTTTCAACTTTTTGGTGTAAAAGCCCATGTTTGAGCTTGTTTCCCCCTGTTTCTGTAACTAGCCTAGCCCAGATAAAGATTTGCTGTATCCAGGACTGTTTGTAAGCTTCTGAGCCCCCAAGCCGTTCTGTGTTGGAGGGAAGCCTTCTAGCTTATCAGTGGGAATGGTAAGCACTAGGTAGCCTATCTACCACAAGAGGAGTGGTTTCTGGCCCAGAAATTATAGTTTATTTGCCGTTTGGGCAGTTTTTCCATCCCTTTCAACTTTCTGGTTTAAATGTCCATGTTTGCATGGGTTTGCAATTGTTTAAGCTCCATGGATCCAGTTAGGTGTGCTGCAGACTGCAAGAGCATCAAGAAGGGGAAAGAGATACTCTAAGTGCCTCCATTTTGATTATTTCCTAATTTATTGCTTTCTGCACTTGTTTTTAGTCATTTTTTAATTTAATTGCATTTATGTAAACTGTATTTGCTTTAATATTGCTACACACTCAAGTGTGCTAACTTGCACTGCATTTTAATTATTTTTACTGCTGCTTTAGCTGCTTTTCTGTAAAAAAAAAAAAAAAAAAAGCTTGTTTCATACCTTTCCTGTAACTAGTTGCTGTATCCAGGACTGCTTGTAAGCTTCTGAACCCCCCCCAAGTCTTTTTGTGTTGGAGGGAAGCCTTCTAGCTTATCAGTGGGAGTGGTAAGCACTAGGTAGCCTATCTACTACAAGAGGAGAGGTTTCTTTCCCAGAAATTGTAGTTTACTGGCCGTTTGGGCAGTTTTTTCATCCCTTTCAACTTTCTGGTTTAAAACTGCGGGGTTTACATTTGTTTAAGCTCCGCCTGGCGGCACCAAGCTGAGGTAAACTATTACGGGTGTCAGAAAGTCTGCTCTTCAGTTTTTCCCTTGAATCTTGTTAGTTCTTTCTCTCTTGCACTTCAAATAGCTTAATCGCTTTGCACTTCAACAGGTTTTTGTAGCAATTATTGTAGCACACCTAAATGCCATCAGCACTAGTTGTTCTTCATGGAAATAGCTCCAGAACATAGTAGTTATAATCACCCCTCCTGCCATGATTAAAGGGCAGTTCCCTGTGCTTTCTCCTATTAACCTGGTGCACTTGGGCATTCTGAGGCAGTGTAGCAACTACCTCATGTACATAGACAACGCTCTCCTCTTACCTTCCAACACTCAGACTTGTGAGAGATGTACTTATATCACCAAATTAGAAGCTACGCACTGTCCAGCCAAGCCCAGACTAGCTGGTTAAGAGGAGAAGGTCAACACCTGCACTACACCACATGGAACACATAGCCCTCCGGAGCACACTATCACATCTCTCACATAAAAACACAAACCACACACCCACCTTCACTGAGGATCTCAATAGAAATTTACCCAAACAACAGAGACCTCCAAGACAGAAACGCACTTGACCACCATAATGCAGCATAAACCACAGAACACATAGATCACCTCCACAGTGTACCCCTCAACCTAAGACCCTAAGGCTAAACTCCTTGCCCAATACACTAATCATAGGTGACTCAATAGTGAGGCACACAGATATCCCACTCACTAGGTTGAATAAGGAATAGGTAACAGTCAGCTGTCTATGAGGTGCCAGAATCCGACATATAACACCCGCACTCAGGTCACTCCACAACAAGTACAAGTATGACTCTGTCATTGTCCATGTGGGTGTGAATGACCTGAGATGCACCTCCCTGGACAACATGAAAAGAGACATGGTGGAGCTCTTGTATTATGTGGCCCAGGCAGGTGTAACCCTAACCCTGATCAGTATCCTATCATCACCCAGAATGATACTGCAGTACAAACAAAAAATGAGTTACTTCAACAATTGCCTAAGTTTCTGGTGTCATTCTAAGGGGATCCAGTATCTGCCTGCTTGGGACAACATAAATGACAGACCTCAATGCTTTGCCAGAGATGGCCTGCATATGTCACCCCTGAGTTTTCGAGTACTGGCTAAGGCTCTTTCCACCACTATAGTGCCTTTTTTAAGTGGTGCTTCAAAGACCAAATTACCACTGTAACAGCTATAAATAAATGCAATCTGAGGGTCATGCTGCTCAACACTAGAAGTCTAAATCTCAAGATGCACTTGCTCGGAGCATGCCTCAAGATGGAGAACATCAACATTTGTGCTGTAACGGAGACCTGGTTTAAAGCAGCGGAAAGCACCCCTGTACTACCAGGCAATAACTCATTCTACACCTTTCGGCCCCAAAATATGGACCATAGCTCCAAAGGCAGCAGTGTCTCCATATTCATAAAGGATATGCACACCTCCAGACTAGTACCCCAGCATAATGCATCTGAGATACTTCAGATACAACTGACAGTGGGTAAGATGGCAATCCAGGTCATAGCCTGCTATAGGTCCCCAAGCATGTCCATAGACTCTCACTCCACTTTCTTAAGCACCGTGGAATCTATCAAGGTCCAACCCAACACTCTCATACTAGGAAACTTCAACTACCCCTCCATCAACTGGGAGAATTACTCAAGCAACAATACAGTGGCCCAATGCTTCCTGGAATTCATCATTTACAATGCCTTGGACAAGCTCATTCTGACCACCACTAGAGGATGAAACATCCTTGACCTGGTTATTACTAACATGGACGACTAATGCTCTACACCAGTAGTCAATCCCTCCCCGGATAGAT
This sequence comes from Protopterus annectens, assembly GCF_019279795.1. Taxonomy (NCBI): domain Eukaryota; kingdom Metazoa; phylum Chordata; order Ceratodontiformes; family Protopteridae; genus Protopterus; species Protopterus annectens. The sequence continues at coordinate 839,574,289 of NC_056735.1, forward strand.
CTGACCATAAACGAATGCACATGGAAATCCACATCTCACCCACACTCCCCGCAAAGGTAACCACCTTGAAAAACTTCTCCAAAGCTGACTTTGGGCTCCTAAAAACAGACGTAGCTAACTTCACAGCAACCATACCAATGGAAAATAGCTGGATGACTGCCAAATCATACACCAGTGCACTGTATGAACATGTACATAAATACATGGAACTAGCCATATCCAACAGAACCAAGACGCTCTCCTCCAAAAAAAGGAAGCCAGTCCGGTGGTCCCTGCTATTAATAAGCTCTACAACCAAAGGAAGAAACTGTTGCAGAAAAAGGTGAAGTCCCAAGACTGGAAAAACTCCTTTATTAACCTCAACAAAAAGTTGAGATCCCTCATCAAATCTTCTAAAGCCAGCTATGAAGGCAGAATTGTGGCAGACACTAAAAACAATCACAAAGCCTTCTATAGTTATATCAAGAACCTCCACAGCAATAGCTAGATTTTCTCTGAGTTACTGTACAATGGTACCTCCTATATTGAGCCAACAGATGTTGCCAATATACTGGCCGACAAATTCATTGTCAACTTTACCACTTTCTCTCACCCTAAAGGACCAATCACAATACCGGAAGAATGCCAGACACCCAGCATTACTGCAGCAAAGGTTAAAGCTGCATTGTCCAAGGCAAGAATACAGCTTCCATGGGACCCGATAATATCCCTGGCTGTGTTCTACATGAACTACAAAGTGAACTGGCACCACATCTGTATGCCCTGTTCAGTCACAGCCTCATCTCAGGCTTTGCCCCTACTGAATGGCGTACTGCCAAAGTCATCCCTCTCCATAAAGGGAGAGCAACTACAGACCCTTGAAATTATTGCCCCATTAGCCTGACGAGTCTGATATGTAAAGCTATGGAGGGTATCATCATGGACCTGATTAACAAAGATATAGGAAATCTCCAAACTCTAGAACCCACGCAATTCGGCTTTGTGAAAGGGAGATCATGCCTGTTCAACCTGGTTGACTTCTTTGAGACAGTCACCAGGGCTGTGGATGAAGGTAAGGCAGTGCATGCAGCCTACCTCGATCTAGCCAAGGCCTTTGATACCATTCCTCACTCAGAAATTATTGATAAACTCACCAAACTAGGCAACAACCTCCATATCACTAGGTGGGTTGCAAATTGGCTCACAGATAGAACACACCGTGTGAAAGTAGTAGACTTGAAGTCAGACTTCTGACCAGTCACGAGTGGAGTCCCAAATTGATCGGTCCTGGCTCTTCTCCTGTTCAGCATCTACTTCTCAGAAGTTTAGGCCAACACAAAGGGACTGTGGCTGACCAAGGTCACAGGTGACTGCAAGCTGGGAGCCATTATCAACTCCTCAAGTGATGCAGACATCCTACAGAAAGGCCTCTCTGAGACCAATGACTGGTGTTGAAACCATGGCCTTAAGCTTAATGCCAAAAAACGTGTTGTCACCCCCTTTGGTAAAAACTCAGTTTTCACAAATTACCACATCGATGGGAGCCCACAGAACACTGAAGGCGTTTTAAGAGATCTGGGGATGCAGGTTTACAGCAACCTCTCCTTCAACCACCACATTGCCACTGTGATCAGAAAGTCCTTCTATGTGTATGTCTATGTATCTCATTACCAAGGGTTTTGCATCCAGGAAGAAAGAGGTCATCGTCTTTCTCTACTCTTTCCTCATTAGACCAATTATTGAGTATAATGCCCCATTTGGCATGTACCTCACTAGACACCTGCAACAGCTGGAGAGGCCACAGAAGCACCTCACGATGAGGATCCTAGGCATTAAACACATGTCCTACACGGACAGACTCAAAAGACTCCAGCTATAATAAATAAATAAATAAATAAATAAATAAATAAATAAAATAAAATAAAATAAATAAATTCCAAAAGACTTGATCTCAATGAAAGTGACTTATTCTGGTGTAAGTCTGCCCTAATTCCAAAAGGCTTTCTCTCTGTGTTAATTTGCTGCAAATATTATCTATATATAGGCTTACACCAGGGTGGGAGAAGATTCCAAAATAATTGCAATTGGAGTAAGTTACTTTGAGTCTTGGACTAAATAACTTACTTTGAGATCAAGTCTTTGGAACTGGGGCCTAAATACTAACAAATACTGCTCGGAGGTAAGGTATGCTTTTACTTCAAAAATATTAATTTCCGTCATACTACATTTCCTTCGACTTCATTGATTTACTATAATAAAAGCATATAAATCTCAGTGAAATTATATACTGAACACTCCAGATGATGCAAGAATAACAGCTTCACATGTTGAAATATGTTACATTATTATACAATATCATTTTATTTTAATTATAAGTGTCTAGCTATTATTTCCTTTTGTTGAGTAATCCCATAGTTATAGGGATATGAGACTAACCAGGCCACACTTCTCTGAAATTACTCCCTATTACCATAGGATCATAGGAACATAGGATGTTGTATCTATGTTGGACTCTATGTTCTCCAAATAATTTGTGTCAGAGCCAAGGACTAAAAGTAAATGCCAAGAAATGCATAATAGTATCCTTCAGGAAGTCATCCACCCGTGGTAACTATCATATTGACAACATACCTCAAAGAATTGACCAGTAATCTGGGACCTGAGGACACAGAGTTAGACAGTAATCTAGCCTTTGACCATCACATATTTACAGCAGTGAGGAAATTATTCTATGTTGTGCAGCTTATAAACAAAGGTATGACATGTTGGATCAAGGAGGTCACTGTTATACTGTATTCAACATTCATCACACCTGTCATTGAGTACAATGCCCCCTTTGGTATGTACCTAACTAGGCATATCCAGCAATTGACATATCCAGAGAAGTCAGTCAATAAAATAATTCAGGGCATAAGTAACATGTCCTATGCATACTGCTTCAAAGCCATATCCCTGTATTCTGTCTATTGTAGGCTGTTGAGGAGAGATTCTAGCCTAGCGTACAAAGCATTGTTGGATATCACCCTGATGGACCTCCTACATATCTGCAAAACAAACAGCATACAGAATTACCCATTCTAAAGACTTAAATCTTCCCAGTAATATAAATAGGACCTGCTGGAAATATGTAATGTACTACAATACCAGACTGATGTGTAGAGTGGACGGAGCAAGCCCCTATTCCATCTCTCTGTCCCAAACATCAATTTAATATATGCTCCCCAGATAAGGGACATATCAGATATTAAACTGATAAGAACAGATACTACACTTGATCTTAGCCAAAAGGTCGAGAAGCAATGCATTCCAGAGACTACCCATTTTCTAAAACAAGTTTCCCTTCTGTGTGAAGCAGAGTTCCTCGCTAAACCAATTCAAGTGCAACTTGGGACATCTGGATGAGGAGCAGGAAATTCATCCCTGGTTTGGCACCTATGTCTCTAATGGACACAGACAGCCAGTAAATGGGTCATTTCCTAGGCCCCTACTTGTAAATGTTTCATCTCCCAAGTACCTGCTTACACTTACCAAGAGTACCAGAACTTGTTAGAGATTTGGGATGCATGGCTATGTATATTGCATGTAAAAGTGACATTTGATAATAGAAATGAATGGCACTTACCTTCTACATGTCTATATGGAAAATGCGTAGATCTAGTAAACTGTTACTTTCACTTCAGATTCATGATGTGGTATCTGTGTGTTTGTGTATAAATGTATCTATATATATATATATATATATATATATATATATATATATATATATATATATATATATACATACACAAATATATAGATACATATCATATCCATGACCTAGAAGATATATTGAGGTGCTGCTTTCCTTTGCTTGTCATTAGGGTCTATAAGCTCATATGTTTGTCAGAAGAGGCAGAGTTTCTATTAATAATATAGAATTATTTCAAATTATAAACTTCTACCTTGAAGTCATACATAAAAAGATCTTTTGCATGTACAGCTTTAATTCCATTTCATCTCATTCAGCTGCATTAAATGCTAATTGTTTCCAATTTACCAAGAGCAGTAATTGCTAGCAGAAAGCAATGATATTAGTTCAAGTTTTCTGTTAAAGCAGTTTTTTTCTTCTGATGCAGGTTGAAATTCCACTTACTGTCACAATGCAACTGAAACATGTTTAAAATATACTTCAATGACTATTTTTGGTAGGTTGAATTAATTTCTTGTTATAAAGATTATACGGAAATGGAACATCGGTTATCTGGATACAAAGTTGTTTGAGTTCATTCTAAAAAGACAATAAATTTGTGTAATTTCATGATTTGTCTTATTATATATTTTTATGGCTGTCAAATTGTGCATGTTAAATATTAAACTTTATAAACACTAGGCATTTTTTCATGATATATTATTCCATACCCCATCTTGCAATACGTACTCAGCTAAAACTTTTGCGTTTTGGCAGTGGATGCAATTATTTTGTAAGAGTCAGTATGGTTCTGAATATTTTTTATTGCAGCTTCTGACACAGTGACCAGAATTTTGAAATCACTTTCTGTCTGTAACTGCTGCAGTCTCCAATCCATTCTTAAACAGAAGCCAAACTGTATCCTCTTAGATGAGACTAAATGCCTTTTAATCTGCCTCCTTTGACTTACTCAGGTTAAGTGTGAAAAAAAGGTAACAATGTAGGTAAACATTAATTACTGCCAAATATATGTGTTATGGTTTGTAGTAGTCACATGACTAAGAGGCCTTCCATTTGGGTGTTCAGTGCTACTGTCTGCTACCTGGCATTCCAGCATGCACTCATAACGTTTATTCTTCTTAAAGTCTGTGCATAGTCTGTCTTCTTGTACACCTAACACAAGATTCTTGGGTGAATATTTGTCCCTGATGTTACAGTTCCTGACCTGTACCCAGAAACATCCAGCAGTTAATTTTCTAATCATGTGGAAACTTTACTGCAATGTATTTAAAGAATACCATGTGACTTCTTACACATTATTCTGTGCAGAGAAGATAAAACACGGACACTGAATATATTCATATTTGGCCTTCCTTAATGCTGATTTCCTCTTCTATGTTAGCATCTGCTCAAGGAACTTGAAACGCAACCTCTCCATGTAATATTATACTAGTATTTCTGCTCTCCAACACAAATTTCTGAATTAATCTCATGAGGAATTAGGCCTGGAATTTTACAAATAATTATAGACTTCACTGCTCAAATGCGTCTGTTGTTCAATATAAGTTCAGGGCCTTGGAATCCAAACAATTATTTATGTTTGATTTGAAGGTCTTATCTTGTCTGCTGTAAAGACCCACATGCTCTACAGTTTTTTTAGCACAGATTTTCGGCTTTTAAATAACTGAAGTAAACAATCTTCTCTTTTCTGATTGTATAATTAAGATGAATTTACTTTCTTTTTTAGTTTTTAGACATTGGCATTTATTCCAAGGAAATATTAATTTTTACAATAAAACAACTTTTAACAAGAAAGTTGATTAAAAAAAATATAGTGAAATTAGGAAGCTGGAAAAATCCACTGTTTCTTCAAGATTCTGTACAAAGGTTTTATTTTATTTTATTGCTATTTATGTCACTGTGTAGTTAGTATTTTGCGTAATCTTCAGTAACAGTTTAAGAAGGCACAGTGAATAAATAGTATAGCAGATTAGCAAATTAGTAGTCCAAAGGTAGGATAGACTGAAAAGCCCCATGAAAAGCAGGGGGCTTTCTGTAAAAAAAAAATCACAATGCAGACAAGCATCATAGTTTATGATTATAGCAGTCAAGGTGAGGAGGGATTACTCCCTACTAATGAACTCCCATTATACTCTGACATTAATAGGTATTTTGTAAACTCATTCTCCAAAGAAACTAGTATCAAACTTTTTGTGCCAAAAAAATGGAATTTGGAAACAGCAGGAATATATTTTCAGATTATTAGTACTATAGCCAAGTGTGGTTGTTCATAGGTTCATAGATTAGTACTAGACTAACTTCTCTTGTGTGCCATTTTAAGCCAAGCCAGTTATCCCATATGAGAATCAAACCATATATTTTGTGTCTGCAAGGTAAACACCTCAGCCATTATGCTAACCTCCCAACCATTGTTCATGTGTGCTTTCCTCTTTGTCCTCTTATCTGCAGAGTATTGTTTTCCTGACTACTTCTGTTTGTTGCTGTGTATATGTATAATGGAGGGATTGGATGCTTTACAGTATTCTTGTCTTGCTTTACACTAATGTACTTCATATGTATTACATTTCTACTCAGATTTGCAATGAATGACCCTCTTCTGTCATTGCTAGGCTATTGACAATGTTTTGTTATTGTTTTCCATCCCTCTTAGTTTTTGGTGTGCTGCTTTTTGCCACGTTATATAACATTTGTATCATCTTCAGCTAGCATGACTTGCTTTGTTAGCATTGTCGTGCGTGTGACTTTGTTTAACTTTCATATACATCTCATGGCATAGGGACTTGCTGTATCACTGGCTCTAGGCAAGGAATATGCTGCTCCCCTTTTTGCAGTCATACTACAGAACACAACCAACCATGCCGTGAGTCTCATAATATAAGGCCTGAATCACTGAAGTCTTTGGCATTTGTGTGAGTATGGTTGGAAAATTTTACTTTCTTTCCATAGATGTTAAATGTATACATTACTGCAAACTGCAATGAAGCTTGTTTGTTGTCTTCATTTCCACTGTTGCCTAAAACACTGTTCACTTGTTAAATTTACACTGTCTTTATTGCCTCACTTTGCAGTTATCTACATTGCTTGCTGTTAAGCTTTTGCTCTTATAGACAGCTACTGTACATACTCAAATCACGTGAAAGACATTTTGCATATAATTTTTTCTGCATATGACAAAATTGAATGAATTTTCATCTTCCTCTGATTCAGTACTTTGATTTTTGGCTCATTGTTCAATAACAATTTATATAATCTGTCTGTTAGGTGTCCAATTGCTCAAACTGTAGACTGCCATTTTTTTTAACATGTAGGACACATTCATCCTCAAGTCTTATTACTTTTTGTTTCTGTAGTATACCATATACTGTCATTGCACTCTGATTGTGTGTGAAGCCCTATCAGAAGCTTGAAACTTGAAATTTGATTCCTCTATTTAAAAACAATCAGTAGACATTTTAAAAGTATATAAATATATATACACATTTTCCTATTCTTGTTAATCAAGCTAAAAAAATTCCTATTCATTTACGGATACATTTTTTTAAAAATCATGTACTTGTTGAAATTACTTGTAAATGTAAACATTCTCCTAATGCATACGTTAACCTTCAAAGAAATAGAAGAAACAAAGGGAACACATTCCTATTCAAATCTCTTCTGCCCTTAAGTGCAATAAACTACTTATTAAAATTCTATCATTGATTCCAGAGAAAACTGTTGTGTTTAATAAAACCTGCCACTATGTTTCCCTGCACTCCAAAAAGCAAGGCCAGTTACCTACCCTCTCTTGTCTCTCCACCTTTTCCAATACACAAAAAAGAAAATTCCTAAAATCTTTACATCCCATACTATGTCTATATAGGGTATAGTCTTTGTCCTGTCTCCTTATTGCGTACATATGCTGATATATTCTCTTTTTTAGTTTATTCTCCATTTTTCCTATCTAGTATGCTCAAGACTCGCACATGGCTACATACACTACTCTTTTTGTGTTGCAATTATAATTACCTGTTACTGAAATTGTTCTTTTGTAGTCTTCAATCGTACTAGTTGTTTCATATATGTATCTACACTCCCTACATCCATTACATTTCCTCATACATCCAAGTAAAATCCTATCATTGTTCTTTTTCCGTTCAAATACATTTTTAATGTTGAATCCCCTTCTGAATATGATTTTTGGTTTGTCACCTACTTTTTTTGTTAGTCCAAATGCTCCAAAAACACAGTTCCAGTTTTTTTTCTATTGTTTTCCTTACATGCAAACTATCCTGGTCATATGTTAATATACAATAACTAGTACCATCTTCTGGTTTGTTTGTCCCTACCAGACTCTCTGGATTTTTCAGTATAAGAGGGTAACTCTAATTTCTTCTATTTACTACATATTTTTCTTGAACCTCTATCACAGTATTGGGATACCCTCTTACTCTCAACATGTCCTTCAGTTCTTCTAACTTTTCTTGGAACTTTTTGTCATCTGTTGTCAATCTAGATGTTCTAATCATCTGGTCCTTAACCAAATTCCTTTTTTACCAAAAGGGGTGATCACTTTCAAAATGTAGGAACCCATTTGAGTAAGTGGGCTTTCTATAAATACAGGATTCATAGCATCTCTTCCCTCTGTTTTTATATAGGTGAATATCCAATTAGTTAACTGCTTCATCCTCTATTTTGCTAGTGAAGCTTAGAAAATTTGTGGAGGAATTAATGTATTCCAAAAATACATCAACCTCTTCTGGCTCCCCTTCCCAGAGAATTAGAATGTCATCCAGGAATCTATAATATCTATAGATGTTTTTCCTGAACCTGGAACTTAGTATACATTCAGTTTCCCATTGCCAAAGAATGATGTTGGCAAACACTGGGGCTACTGTTGCACCCATTGTTACCCCCTGGGTTTGTTTGAAATATTCTCCCTGGAACCAAAGTTGTTTTTCAGACCTGATTCAATGAGAGTAGCTAATACAAAAATTGTGCCTTCTGAATAACTAGTTCCTTTCTTTAAGGCTTCCTGAAAGTAGCCCATACCTTCTTCATGAGGAATACTCAAAAAAAGGTTCTTGACATTTATACTTACAAATAATATTTTTTCTTTAAATTCATTTCCTGCCATACATTTTAATAGATGCCAGGAATTCTTTAACACATGTTTTTTGTCCTCAAACAAACCCTTTAAGTGGAAATCCAGCATTTTTGCTAGGGGTTCTGTTTTAATTTCCCTTCCTGCCACTCTTGGTCTCATTGGTGGATCCCCTAATGATTTTAGAATTTTGGGGATCCAAAAAAAGGCAGGTATTACTGGATTATTCACTTTCAGGAATTTCATCTCATCTTCACTGAAACTATATTCTTGAAAGAGTTCATCTGAGGTCATGTCCAATCTTACATTAAAGATACTGATTTCATTCAGTGATGCTACACTAAAGTAGGAACTGTCATTCAGATATTTCATCATTCTACTTGTGTAATCATGGTGACTCATTATGACTATACCAACCCCCTTATCTGGCCTCACTATTCGTAATTCATGGTTCCTCATTATTTCTGTTACCAAGAAGATCTGCACGTTTGAAAAACAAAAATGCTTCCTGGGCACCCAGGAAAAAAAATCAAAACTGGATAGGGTATCGGGGACAACAGGGGGGCCAGAATGGAAGCAGGGGAAGTCTGCCACCACAACAACAATATTGCCAATGGTAAGGCCTCTTGAACTTTTAGACAATAACCAGCTTGAAAAATGGGGTGAATGCCCTGATATAGAGACACTTGTTGGAACTAATGAGATTGAACATTCAGGGAATAAAAACCCTGTTATGGTTTTAAACATAATTAATGAAAACGCTGTTGAAAATGTCCTCTTTTAATTAGAAGTGTCCGATGGTAATTATGGCAATAATTTAAATGAAAATAATAGCAGAGTGAGTGAAATGAGTAACAACACTGAACAAATGTGAAAGTTACTATTGGACATTTAGGGAATAATAATTCTGAAAGTGTCCTGAATTCAATGAATGAGACAGTTGATGTAAATCATAGCCGTTTTGAAATACATGACTTAAATGTTAATAACTTAAATGAAAAATATTAGTTATATGAGAGCAACAAGTAATAGTGTTGGTTTAAATGTCGAAAATGTTAACAACGACATTATAGTAATTGACGGGGCTATTGGTATTGAACACATGGAGAATAAAAACTGTGTAAATGTCCTGAACATGACTGATGAAAGTATTGGTCTTTTTGAGGTGAATAGTTTGAAAGCTTTTGAAATGCATGACCCAAATGTCAACAACTTAAATTAAAATAATAATTGCATGAATGAAAAAAGCAATGTTTTTGGTTTAAATTCAGAAAATGCCAATACCAACACTACGGTAATGGATGGGTCAACAGGTATTGAATATAAGGAGAATAAAAACTGTATAATGTCCTAAACATGACTGATGGAAGTATTGTTCTTTTTGAATTGAATAATTTGGAAGCTAACAGTTCAACAACAAATATAAGTTTTAATAACTTTATAGAACCCCCCCCTCCCCACCAACAGGGCAAATATCTATCCCAGCAGAGTGCTGCCCCCCTGACATCTCAGATGCTCAGGTAAGAGCTGCCCTCTCCAAAGCAAAAAACACAGCATCAATGGGACCAGATGGTGTCCCGGGCTGCGTCCTACATGAACTCCAAGAAGAGCTAAACCCAAACATAAAACTACTGTTCAATCTCAGCCTTACTACAGGATATGTACCCAAAGAGTGGCATACAGCAACAGTGGTCCCTCTCCACAAAGGTGGTGCCTCAACAGATCCTGGAAACTATCGCCCCATAAGCCTGACTAGCTTGGTCTGCAAAGCTATGGAAAGGATCATCATGGACCTCATAAATAAAGATATTGGGGACCTACACACACTGGATCCTACCTAGTTCGGCTTTGCTAAGGGCAGATCCTGCCTCTTAAACCTGGTCAATTTCTTTGAAACAGTCACCAAGGCCATTGACAAGGGGAAGGTGGTCCACACAGCCTACCTTGACCTCGCAAAAGCCTTCGATACAATACCCCACTCGGGCATTATAGATAAGCTCACCAGCTTAAATATAAACCCCTATGTCACTAGATGGGTTGCAAACTGGCTCAAGGAAAGAACCCAAATGGTTAGAATTGCTGGAGCCATGTCAGACTCCAAACCAGTTACAAGTGGTGTCCCACAAGGCTCAGTCCTGGGACCTCTCTTGTTCGGTATATATTTCTCGGAGGTACAGACCAACATGGAAGGACTGTGGCTGACCAAGTTCACAGATGACTGCAAACTGGGCACCATAATTGACTCTCCAGCTGACACAAGCATCCTCCAAAAGGGCCTCATAGAAACAGACAACTGGTGCCAGAGCCATGGCCTCAAGCAAAACGCCAAAAAGTGTATAGTCATCCCCTTTGGCAAAAACAAACTGCCCACAAATTACCACATAGGTGGTAATCCATTAAGTACAGAATAAGTAATTAGGGACCTGGGGACTCAAGTTGATAGCAATCTCTCATTTGACAACCACATGGCCAAAGTGGTTAGAAAAACATTTTATATAGCCCACCTAATCATGAAGGGATTCACATCTAGATCAGGGGAGGTCATCGTGCCTCTTTACTCATCCATCATCAGGCCCATAATTGAGTACAACGCCCCTTTTGGGATGTACCTTACCAGACACCTGCAGCAACTGGAAAGACCCCAAAAGTACCTCACCAAGAGGATCAAAGGGCTCAAACAGATGCCATATGCTGCCCGGTTAAAGAAACTCCAGCTCTACTCAGTGGCATACCGCCTGCTCAGAGGTGATCTGTGCCTGACGTATAAAGCCATGTCCAACCCGGAATTAATGGACATGCTGCACCTCAGAAAATCCAAATCCCATCGAGCTACGTGCTCGAGAGACTTGAACCTCAGCACTGAAATAAAAAGGACATGCTGGAGGGACAGATTCATAACCCAGAGGCTCCCTTCACTCTGGAATAAAATCCCAGTCCAGGTTAGGCAGAGTCCCTCATTGACTCTCTTCAAGAGGAATCTTGATGAGTGAATGGGAGATCATAGGTTTACCCCAGGTATCACTTCTGTGTCACTGTTAAACAGAGGCACAGTATACTAACCTTGAAAAAGGGCATAGCAAAATTAATTTAAAATGGGTGGCGAAAGCCAAACACACTCTGGCTAGGCTTATAAATGCCCTAGGGCAGATAGCCTAGTATGAACCTATGAACATATGAACATTGACAATAATGGGGAAAACATGCATGTGAATGTGGAAAAAGAAAGTGACATTGTCTTCGAATATAAGGGGCTTAAGATCTATAACTATAGTGGAATCCCTTTGAATAACATTCATGGTGAATTATTTACAAAGGGGTTTAGCTTCATCCCTAAAAAAACAGAACCATATGGTCAGGACAATTTTGGATCTAAAGATGTTTGCAAGGGCCATCAACTTAAAACTAATAATTGAAAATAGTGAAGTGAAAGAAGACAAAGGGGCTATGCTGAAAAGAGTACATACAACCCCCCCCCCCTTTGTTACCACCTGTGGCTTTGTTTGAGAGACTTAATAAGATAGAATTTGGAAGTTTAAAAGGTAATAGAACTAAACAATGGGAGCAAAATTTAACAAATGAGGAACAAAAAGTTTTAACAAAAATAATGAGGAACCATGAATTACGAATAATGATGACAGATAAGGGGGGTGGTGTAGTCAGAATGAGTCACCATGACTACACAAGTAGAATGATGAAATATCTGAATGATAGTTCCTACTTTAGTGTAGCATCACTGAATGGAATTAGTATCTTTAATGTAAGATTGGACATGACCTTAGAGGAACTCTTTCAAGAATATAGTTTCAGTGAAGATGAGATGAAATTCCTGAAAGTGAATAATCCAGTAATACCTACTTTTTTTGGGATCCACAAAATTCATAAATCATTAGGGGATCCACCAATGAGACCAAAAGTGGCAGGAAGGGGGAGTAAAACAGAACTCTTAGCAAAAATGCTGGATTTCCACTTAAAGGGTTTCTTTGAGGACAAAAAACATGTGTTAAAGGATTCCTGGCATCTATTAAAGTGTATGGCAGAAAATGAATTTAAAGAAAAAATAATATTTGTAAGTATAGATGTCAAGGACCTTTTTTTGAGTATTCCACATGAAGAAGGTAAGGAATACTTTCAGGAAGCCTTAAAGAAAGGAACTAGGTGTTCAGAAGACACAATTTATGTATTAGCTACCCTCATGGAATCAGGTTTGAAAAACAACTTTGGTTCCAGGGAGAATATTTCATACAAACCTGGGGGGGGGTAGCAATAGGTGCAGCAGTAGCCCCAGTGTTTACCAACATCATTCTTTGGCAATGGGAAACTGAATGTATACTAAGTTCCAGGTTCAGGAAAAACATCTATAGATATTATAGATTCCTGGATGACATTCTAATTCTCTGGGAAGGGGAGCCAGAAGAGGTTGATGTATTTTTGGAATACATTAATTCCTCCACAAATTTTCTAAGCTTCACTAGCAAAATATAGGATGAAGCGGTTTGCTACTTGGATATTCAGCTATATAAAAACAGAGGAAAGAGATTCTATGAATCCTGTATTTATAGAAAGCCCACTTACTCAAATGGGTTGCTACATTTCGAAAGTGATCACCACTTTTGGCAAAAAAGGAATTTGGTTAAGGGCCAAATGATTAGAACATCTAGATTGACAACTGATGACAAAAAGTTCCAAGAACAGTTAGAACTGAAGGACATGTTGAGAGTAAGAGAGTACCCAAATACTGTATTAGAGGTTCAAGAAAAATATGTAGTAAATAGAAGAAATGAGAGTTACCCTCATATACTGAAAAATCCAGAGAGCCTGGTAGGGACAAACAAACCATAAGATGGTACTAGTTGTACATTAACATATGACCATGATAGTTCGGATGTAAAGAAAATAATAAAAAAGACTGGAATTGTGTTTTTGGACTAACAGAAAAAGTAGGTGACAAACCAAAAATCATATTCAGAAGGGGATTCAACATTAAACAGTTATTTGAAAGGAAAAAGAACAATGGCAGGATTTTACTTGGATGTATGAGGAAATGTAATGGATGTAGGGAGTGTAGATACATATATGAAACAACTAGTTTAGTGATTGAAGACTACAATAGAACAATTTCGGTAACAGTTAATTATAATTGCAACACAAATGGTGTAGTGTATGTAGCCCTGTGCTAGTCTTGTTGTGCATACTACATAAGAAAAACGGAGAATAAACTAAAAAAGAGAATATATCAGCATATGTACGCAGTACGGAGACAGGAAAAAAACAGCATCCTATATAGACATAGTATGGGATGTAAAGATTTTAGGAAGTTTCTTTTTTCTTAATCTCTGCTTAACATACAAGGCCATGTCAAACCCAGAGCTGTTGGACATGCTACACTTAAAGAAATCCCAAACCCTCAGAGTCACATGCTCCAGGGATCTAAACCTTGTCATCACAATAAACAAAACATGCTGGAGGGATAAGTTCCTAACCCAGAGACTCCCCATACTCTGGAATAGACTGCTCATACATGTCAAGCAGAGCGCCTCTTTGGCCCTCTTCAAAAGGAACCTTGATGACTGGATGGGAGAAAGGAAATTCACCCCGGGGATCATGTCAGTCACCCTGCTAGACAGGGGTCCAGGGAAGTAAATAGTGTGGGAAGAAATAGCCAAGGAATTGTTATGGCTAGGCTTGTATAGGCCCAAGGGCCGATAGCCTAGTACCAACCTATGAACCTATGTATTGGAAAAGGTGGGGAGATAAGAGAGGGGAGGTAACTGGCCCTGCATTTTGGAGTACATGGAAATATATTGGCAGGTTTTATAAAATGCAACAGTTTTCCCTCAAAACTTTTGCACTTAACGGCAGAAGAGATTTGAAAAGGAATGTGTTCCCTTTGTTTATTCTGTTTCTTTTAAGGTTAACAAATGCATTAGAACAATGTTTACATTTACAATTAATTTCAATAAGTAAATGATTTTTAGAAAAGTGTATCCTTAAATGAAAAGGAATTGTTTTAGCTTGGTTAACAAGAATAGGAAAATGTGTATATATATTTATATAATTTTAAAATGTCTACTGATGGTTTTTAAATGGAGCAATTAAATTTCAAGTCTATTTAATTGTTTAATTAATTGTAAAATGTGTTGATTGGGGCAACTGGTTTAATGAATTGTATATAAAAAGAGGGAAGAGGGTAAGGTGTGTGTATATATGATGAAGTTCCGTTTTGGAGTGTGAATAAAGGGAATGAAAGCGCTTATAACTTTACCTGCCTGGAGTCTGTTTTTTTGGAAGAGAGTTACCCAGTGTGTTCTTTGTGGACATTTGGTTTGGACTTTTTGTTTTTATTGTTTAAACTTGAAACTTGATAATGTGAGTCTCTGATGTCAAAAAATTTAAGTGAAATTAATTACAAGCTGTGAATTATGGTGTGCCGAATTAAAAACATCTGTACAAGTGGATAATTCCCCTGTACATTCTGACGTGGAGAGGCTGCATAGCACACACCCTTGCTGCTTATATATACTAACTCCAAGACCACTGTACCTTACAGAATGGGGCCTGTCTGAGATAGAATAATTTTGGACTTAGGGTCCTATTTCAAAAAACTAGTTCTCAGTGTAAGTGACAACTTACACTGAGAGCGGGTCTCTTGGACCCTAGGCCCCGATCTAAGCCTGTTTATAGATAGACCTTACACAGAAGTAAGTCACTTGCACAGACAGCAAGTCTTTTGGAATCAGGACAGACTTAGACTGACAACATCTGTTTTGGAATCTGGTCCTAAGTATATGTTGACATGCACATGTGGTTACTAGTAATGTTGAGGAATAATGTCCCTAATATCTGCATACACCAACATTTTTATCAGACAGGTAACATTTTATTTGCACAACATAGCAGCTCATCATGAATGCTGTTACAGTTCAGTCATCATGAACACACTGGCACTAGCCACTAGATGCAATGCATTATGGGATTCATACATTCTGAAAACATTAATATGATGCAGTTGTCTTAAGGCAAAAATGACTACAGAACATTTTTTTAGAGTACTTACAAACTCTAGCAGATCTTCTTTCTTACAACCACATTTCCCCCCTACCCAAGGAAAGATAAACCTTTCTCTAGAATTATAAAGTATGGATGAACACAACCAATGCAAACATTCATTTAACACTCTGGATTGCACCTGTTAATTTTTATATTCATAATTTATGAATGTTCTTGATTATGCAATACTCTGAATATTTTTAATTTCTTCTGATATGATTATTCACAAAACAACAACACTTAAGCTAAACAGCACCAGTGTGAAAACATTTTAAAAATAAAAGGAAATGTACAGGGTGAGCACAGGAATGTGATCTGACAGTATTCCTGCCAGGTTAGCTCTGTCATGTAAAGTTATTTTTGCATCAAACAAAGAACTAATTGTCATACCACTTACTTTCTTTTTGCCTCCAAAGTATTTTTAAACCTTTTGCATTAACAATTTAAACAAGAAAAACATCATAAATTCCTGTCAAACTAACAGTTATCCTGTCAGTCAAACATGGAAACAGTACTGCAAGATCTGGCAAGTAATAGGCAAATGACAGTCAGCATATGTAACCAGATCCCAATGCTGTAGGACGTCTTGCAAGACAATCCAGCTCCAGGAAGCCAGTGTTAAAAGAAGAAAAAACTCCTAAGAGCTGAAGGACACCATCTCGAACAGAAAAAAAGGAACATCATCAATGAAAAGAGATGATTCTTCTCAATTGTGCACAGAAAAAAGACCACCAGGCAAGAACTAACAAAATAGATTTAAAGCTGGAAGAAACAGATAACAGATGCTGCTGAAACAACTTCTACTTTCTAGAGCTACTGGGGGAGAAGGAAGGCAGTAACCCAGTAACATTTATTAAAAAGGAGCTTAATGACATCCTGCAGCCGATTACCCACAAATTCTGGTGACAGTCCATAAGATTCAGTAAAAGAACACAATCAGCAACTCTTTTTGATATCTTATAGTGTATTTTCTGTACTATAACAATAGGGAATTTACCAAACAAAAGAGTGGAGTGCAGGAAATTATAGAGGAGACTATTAAGGAATATTGAGCTTTCTCATATTATCCAGATGATATATGTGCTTACTTCTGGGGGATCTTCAGTATGGGGATCACATATTTTACAGGCCACTTTGTAAAGGGTATTAGAAAAGAGAAGTTAATGGGAGCCACATTAAAGGGTTAGGAAAAGAATACAAAAAAACATGGTTGGAGGGGCAAAGAGGTTAATAACAAACTAAACTCTTTAAAGCCGAATGTAAAGCTATGTAGTTCATTAGGATAATAACCAAGTGAGAAAAATGGAAACATTTCCATTGAGCTAAGGGGATTTCCTCACTCAAACTTTTGACATTTAGGGTTAAAAAGAAGAAAAGGGAAGTACAGAATAGAGTTCTGAAAGATGAATGGGGAATTTTACAGTGCATACAAGATTAATCATATTAAGAATGGAAACTAACCAACCAGATCTCAGAGCATGAAGCAAGAAATAAGAGATATCTATTTTTAGACACCTAAACCTCCCTCAGTTTATCAGATAAGGTCTAAATAAGCTAAACAAGGCTCTCACCCTGCAATAAATAAAACAAACTTTTGACTACTGCCCAAAGGAAAGGTCCCAGGCCTGGACGGGTGGTCAGCAGAATTTTATACAAGTTATGCTGATGTAATATAGGGTGAAAGGAAGGGCAAATTTCCTTATACCTCTGCAGTAGCCATGGCAGTATTGTTACCAAAAGATAAATAGGATAATATCACAACTATAGGCTAAAGATGTGGTCACTAGCAATAAAGTACTAGCTTTAAGTATATAAAATACGTTATCAGAATTAAAGCAAGAGCATCAACTGGGATTTGTGAAGGACAGCCAAGGGGGATTAGATCCAATATAAATGTGGGTCAACATATTACAATGGGCTAAGGCTAAATCCACATATATGGGAGCTGTTTGTTTTGACTTAAGAAGAACATGGAATTCCCCGGACTCAGAATAACTTTAGGAACTACTCCAGTCCTGCAGCTTAGCAGGACCCTTTCTAACTAAGTGTTAAATGGTATACCATACATCAAGAGCATAGGAGGAAACTAGTGAAATAACATGGGGTACAGAAAAGAGGTGCCCATATAGGAGCAATATGTTGGAGATATGAAGAATAAAATGCTAATTAGCTACACATGCCATTGCTATGCCCTCAGCTACTGTTGCTATGCGAAAGATCAAGGGAGGATATCTCACGGGTGTTACCTATAAACATACTAGGGATAGACCATCTGGAATTTTGGTTACTGGGCATTAGAAAATCTATATTAAATTTAATAATAAGGATTATTTTTGGTTTAGGCTAGTAAGCTTATATAGTCCTGGAAGTAATTTGAAGACATTAGGCTTGATATTAATTGAGGATAAGCTGTTAAATATATTACCTCAAGCTGATTCAGTAAAGTTCTTTGAAAAAAAAAATGCAGTCCCCTATTTCACAATATGACTAATCACAGTTCTGATAACTAGGCAGTACTCTGACTTCATACCCACTGTGCGTCACTGAACTGACACACAAACTGTAACAGGAACTGTAACCTTTAGACAGAAAACTATAAGGCAACCGATTGTAATGGTCTGTATTGAGTTTATAGTCACTATTTCCAACAGGATTTACAAGATCAGGAATAGTTACACTCATTTGGGTATTATCATGGATTTTGAATGTTTGCCTTTTTTTTCACAAACAAGGGTATCATGATGCTTTTGAAGGAAGAGGAACATTCTTATTAGATGAGGATCTTGTTATTCTTGATTCAGACACATCATGTTTGTTTTTGAGAACATGATTTTCATTCTGAGACTCATCAAGAACTGCTCAAGCAAACCTCAGGTTTTATCTATCTCTGTTATCATCCTGTGTTTGCACCATGCAGGACACTTCTGTACTGCAAAACCTGTTGCATTCCATTTTTCTCCACTTTTGTAGGCATATTGGTTGGCCTGGTTGAAGGACAGGTAGCAATTATGATGAATGGCATTTGTTGTAAATTTTCTGTATGAAGCTTAATTTATTGGTGATGTTATTTAAATGAATTGCATAGCTTTTGTCTCTTAACAATAGTAAGTCATTTGTTTCTGTCTTTCAAGCATTATCTGCAAAGGGCTTCCTCCTGTAGCACTGTGTGGAACAGCCCACAATGGCATGAGAGCTCTGTGAGGATCCAGGTGTCATTATATTGTTTATTTATTTGAACTGCCTTCTTAGCTTAAGTACTTGAGTGCAGATTGTTAAAGACGTGATGTTAATGTAGGATGATTACAACCATAGCCATGATTCAGGATTGTAAGGGCTTGCCTTAGCACCAGTAAAACCACGGTCATTAGCAAAGTGTTGGATCTCAATTGATATAAGCTGTGTATTATTCTCTGTACCACGAAAACAAAAATGAGCACTATGGCAAAGTGAAGCAACAGCAAACCACAAAATGGATAAACCAAAAGTAAAAATGTGCTCCACAATGTTTGAAACAGTTTACTATAAAATAATAAAACAAAGCTTTCATACTATAAGCCCTTCCTCAGTGTTGTAAAAACTTATACAAACACAATAGTCATTTTATACAAATTTAAAAAAGCTCACATGACACTACCTATCCAATAGAAAAAATAATACAATTATTCAGTCATTACTATCTAATCATTTGCTGTTTAGACTTCAATATTGGTTTTAAGCTAACTTGTTTATTTATACCAGGAGATTTGTCTGCCTGCATGCGAACGATCCATTCATACTCTTTAATATCTAACTTATTTACAACATCACCTCGCCTAATGTTCAAAATAAACCTGTCAATAACTCTAAAAACAAATTGATGTAAAGCACCAAACATTTTTATATGTTTAGCCAAAGAATTAGTCTTTACCATTCGTCGAATGTCAAAACAATGTTCAATAATCCTATCTCGTAGCTTTTTCATAGATTTGCCTAAATAAAATGCTTTACACTTCAGACAGGTAGCTATATATATGATATATACTTATATAATATATAAGGTAGCTTAACATCAAGCTGAGTACCGAATATATGGTTCTAATGAATGACTTTTTCAGTAAAACAGAAGAAGCTTTATGTAAGGAGATAGATTTAATGGAAAAGGATATCTCCTCGAATTCTGCTTTTAATGAACATTTAAATCATTATGATAGTATGCTTACTCGCCTGTGCACTTTTGATAAACAGCTTGAGGTGACGAAAAGAAAGAAATTATGGCGTGATACTAATGAATTTGAAGCACTTTCTGAATAATAATAAGCATAAATCAACAGTATAAAAATATGACAGAAATCAGAATATTCTGCAAAATCAAGGACAGATGAAAAGCCATTGTAGTACTTGTGTCTACCTTGGATGGGGGGATAGTCTGCACATTTACACTGCATAACTGCTCCTTGCCTTGCATGGACACATCCAGAGTCACTACATGGGGGAGTGGGGTGCAACAAGTATGTCACAATTTGAAGTGTCTCTGGCTGACTGCGATGGCCCTGACACATTTGTCATACCTCTCAACCTCAGAGCAAGAAATCTGGACAAAGCCATACATAGAAGTGGGACAAAGGCCCAAAAATAAGGACAATTTTTAAATATTGCTCTTATAAACTTAGAAAGATAATAGAATAGTAGGTCTTGCATTAGTATGAATTTTCTGAAGGGTATGAAATCTGAAACTGAAATGTCTGTCATTATTTTCCACCTTCAGTCTTTAATGATTTGCCACTAATTTGCCAAAAACAAAACACAATTTTATGAAAAATGGACCAAAAATGTGATTCAAAAATATAAAATAGCCACACAATACAGCTGGGAACCTGTCAAAGAAGTGACACTTTTTAATATTAGTACTGCTAACTTGAGCAGCTGACAAAATAAAAGAATCTACATGCATTTCTGAAATAAAAGTAATCTATGACTGATTATTACAGTTATTAATTAATTGTAAACCCTCCATGCTTTCTTCCAAAATTGCCATTTTGCGGAGGAATTACTAGGGGAAGAGCAACATTTTGAGCCAAAAATCGGGGACAGTTGAGAGGTTTGGATATGCCTAATTCTATAAAGCAATTTATTTGCATGTACCTCTCAACCTGTTAATGCAGGAAATCTGGACAAGGCCAAATATATGGGGGGAACATATAAACAGTACTAAAAATTGCTCTTGTATAAAATGAGACAGTTGATTGAATAACAGGTCTTGCTTTAGCATGCATTTTTCTGAAGGTTATGAAGTCTGAAACTCAGTGTCTGTCATTATTTAGTGACTTCATTCCTAAATGATTTGACAGAAAACCACAAATTTTATGAGGAACAAACGAAAAATAAGAAGCAAAAATCTATTCATTCTGCAAAAATCTGGACAGTTGAGAGGTATAGCTCAGCCGGGGCTATCTTTGAGTTTGCTGCCCTTCCCACCTCACAAAATCATGGTCAAATGGAGCTTCCCCCCTACAGCCATTCCAATGAACCATTACTTGGCTATTTCACCCCATTTACCATAAACACTAATGTGTATACTGCTTTATTTCTGCGATGATTTAGACTTCATTTAAAAGTTTTATTTTGCATTTTACAGTGCAAACACTAATAGATATCATATCTGCTAAACAAAGCAATGCGGTCTCATAATGAGAACAGACTTAGCATTAAAACTTCTCTGCCCTTGAAAACTCACAATCACTGAAACAGCATTGAAACCCACATTCAAAGAAAATACATTTTGCCAGTGACAGATTAACTTTGGGTTTGGGCTGTTTTCAAATCACAGGCCCCTTGCACACATGCTTTCATACACCTTCCTAATTGTATTAAATTATATTCCTTGTACAATACAGTACAGTTTTAGAGGGTGTTTTAAATTTATTGTTTTGAAATTTTTCCAGTAAACAATGAAACAACATGCATGCACCAGTAATGACAAAACTGCCCAATTCAGAACATTTCCATCATAAAAGTCTACTCAAACTTCTACAGTCCACCAGTATCAGTACATATGCACAATCTGTGAAGAAGTAAAAGTCATCTAAATAATTCCACATTAAAGAGATCTGTAACTAATGAAGAGGTTGCTGCTAGCAAACAACTTTGTATTTCATTGTTTCATCTACAAATAAAGTGCCCATTACCCTTGAGGAATAAATTGCCTATCTTACACTAAAAAAAATAAGCTAGCAATAGGGAATAGATGGCAAACTGATAACAGGTTCATAGTTACTAGGTATCTTCGCATCCACCCCTTTTGCAACACAGTACAGTATCAGAAATGCATCTATCTACTGTGGGAGTAGAACACACAGCCTTCTGCATCAAAAGCAAGTATACTACCTGTTGTCCTATTAACAATGCAAGCAGACTCAGCATAAGCAGCACTAAACTTTTGCTCCCCTGCAGCTCTCAGCTCCTTGTAAAATCTACTCACTCAGTTGTATCTCTGAACTTTGCAGTACAAAGAAATCTGGAAAGAGCCAAAGTTTATTGTGGGGGGGGGGGACAAAAGCCCAAAAACCAGGGACACATTTTAAACATTGCTTGTATAATGTTGGAAAGTTGCTAGAATGAAATGCTGTGTTACCACCATACATTTCACTGCCAAGCCTTAAACCCAGGACCCTGTGCAAAACAGTCAGAGTAACATACCACTATGCCAAATCAGCTGTTTTGTGAAAGAGGAAGATGGAAACTTAAATGGCTACCATTTAGTGAATTCAGTTCTCACCATAGCACAGCTGTCAACCTCTTAGCACAAAACACCTGAACAAAGCCAATAATGGGTGAATACAGCCCCCACACATTCAGTGAATTCAGTTCTCATCATAGCTCTCAACCTCTTAGCAAAATTTACCCGGAAAAAGCCAGTAATGGGGGAATATAGCCCCCAAACATATTCAGTGAATTCAGTTCTTACCATAGCTCTCAACCTTAGCACAAAACCTGGATGAAGCCAATAATGGGGGAATACAGTCCCAAAAATAGGGACAAATTTCAAATATACATCTTATACACTTAGAAAATTGCTAGAATAAAAGCTTTTGTGTTACCATGCACTTTCTGAAGAATATGAAGTCTGATATTCAAATGCGTGTCATTTTTAACATTTGTTAACCAGGAAAGTCTGACTTGGAACAAAAGCTAATTTTTATCAGAGGCCCAGGGAGAAACATTCTAGACAAACATGTCTTTGTAAGATGGGAGGACACTAGAGGAAACAAAAACAGGGAGGGCATACACACTCCACACAGAAGGTAAGGCACCCCAGCCAAGAATCAAACCAGAGAACATGTAGCTGTCAGGCAACAATGCTACCACTGCACCAATGCACTACTGACTTTGCCAGGACACAAAAATACAGAAACCACAGATTTTATGAGGAACAGAACAAGTATGAGGGAAAAATCTGCAACATTTTTACAAATGGTGGTGGGTAGGGAATTCGGGCTTTTGCCACCTGGGCCCAAGGTATAGGGTTCAAGCCTTATTCTCTACCTAGCACCTGGGGCATTTTACACACACCCTACCTGGGACAGGTAAATCCTTCCACAGGTTCGTTTGTTGGAGCAACACTAAATACATCCTTCCACAGCTTCGTTAAGCCTGCAAGATGTCCTTCCCTGACGAGACTCCCAGCCTGCCGATGTTGCAGTCTTAGTCCAATCCCTTTCCTGTGACAACTTCGGGGATCTCTGCACTTGAATGCTTCGTTATCCCGACTGCTGCTGAGAAAGTCTGCGCATGCTCCAGACTGTCTCAACAGCAGTCTGGATATCAAAAATGCTAGTGCGCATGCGCAAAAGTCTGCTATTTGCGATTGTTTTTTCTTTTTTTTTCTTTTGTGTTTTATTTTATTTTATTTAACTTTCTTTCTTATTTTACAGCTGGGGGGCCTGCAGTCTGGCAGTCCAATAGCACGGGCCGCCCGTGATTAATGGGTATCATTTCTGAGCTGGTTAATGTACAATACAAAGTTGACACTTTGACATAACCCTTGCAATGTCTTGAGTGTCTTTGGCCACTGAACAGACATTTCATCTGTTTCTTGACTCTTTGCAAGATCTTTTTGTCCTTCAAGTATTTGAACTTCCCAATTTTGAGATGAGGGTACTATTTTTCTGCTTTGATGCAGCAATAAGCCACCAGTATTTTAAAAGTAACATAGGTTCATAGGTGTGTACTAGGCTAATGGCCCTGGAGCCTTTACAAGTCTAGCCCATCGGATTACCCTGTCATCATGCCACCCAACCTTAGTTCCCAGTGCGTCTGTCAAGTAGAGCCACTGGAGTGATCCCTGGGGTGAAATTTCTATTTCCCATCCACTCATCAAGATTTGTCTTGAAGATGGCCAATGAGGTACTCCAATTGACATGTATGGGAAGTCTGTTTCATAGCATGGGCAGTCTCTGGGTTATGAAACTGTCCCTTCAACTTGTTCTGTTGATTGTGGTAATGAGGTTGAGGTTTCTGGAGAGTGTAGTGGGGAGGGATTGGGATTTCCTTAGGTGTAGCATTTCTAACAGAGCTGGTTCAGACATGGCTTTGTAGGTCAAGCAGAGATTGACTCTAAGTAGGCAATATGTAATAAATGCACACATGTTCATAGATTATTACTAGTCTAACTGCCATTGTAGGCCGTTTTGAGCCTAGTCAATTACCCCGTATGAGAATTAAACCTTGCACCTTCTGTCTGTATGGTAAATTGCTTAATCATTATGCCATCTTCCCACTAACAATATGTGTAGTATTATTTCATGAGATGCATTGTGTCCAACAATTTTGCTATCCTGCTCAGACAGATAATAGTTCATAACTTACAGTCATTTTCGGTAGCTTGTTTTAACTATTCTAGTCTCTTGGCAGTCACAGGTCTGGTTGTCATTACCCACTAGACATAGGCATCAGTGTCTTCTCTGACTTGTTAGACACATATATGATTTCTGGATAACATGTCTGCTATTTTTTCCCAGAAACATGCATTGGCTGGCACTGAACCTTCTCAGTCTTGTTAACAATCTTTGATAGCTGGGTGGTACTTTGTCTAGAGTAAAGGAATTAATCAGATGAATCAATGGGTTTTGATCAGTCTAGTGCTGGAAACTCTCCAGCCTTAATAGCTATCTGGAGAATCTCTCATATACCTCTGCTCTTGCGAAGCACTATTTTGTTATGTTGGGATATCAATCTTTAGTATTAGTTAGAATTTTGGACCAATACTCAAGTAATTATAAAACATGCTCATCCAGGTAGAGTACTATTGAACCTGGACTATAGTTATGAACATTAGTATTCACTGTTATTGGTTTACTGACCTCATATTATACTAACACTGGATTTGTTATTAACATTTCTTTAATTCGCATGAATACTTGGGCATGAGAATTACCTCATGACCAGTATGGCTTTCTTTAACAGGTTGGCTAATGCATATGGCACAGTTAATAGGTCTACCATGAACTTGCTCAAGAAATTAACCATATCTACAGCTTGCCTTAACTCAATCAAAAATATAGATTTCATAAACTGGCTATAGTTTTGGCCTTACCTACATCTGATCTAATTCCAGTAGCATTTATGCTATGAACAAAATACTGCAACACTGTCTTTTAAAACAGTATTTGCTTTGGTTCAACCTTAACACAGAATTGTTAACAGTTTAGAACATTGCCTCTAACCTTGCATCATGCATCTCTTTATCTGGAAATACCAGAAAGTCATCCAAAAGAACAACTTAATTGTTCCCACTTTGCATATCAGTCATTTATGCTGAAATATTTCTAATGTTTAGGTTATACAAACTGTCAGCTTTTTGAAACAGAACAATGCCATTTGAGTAATGAATGTACCTATCTTTTGGCTATCTTCCTCTAGATCAATTTGCTAGAATCCACTTGAAGCATCTAATGTCATAAACACTTCAGCTTTGACTAGTTTACATGCTATGTCTATAAGTGTAATAAAGATTTCTTGTGCAACTACATCATTAAGCCTTTTTAAATCAATGCATTTTCATACACTGCACTTTTTCTTTATTACTAAAGATGACTGGATCACAATATTGACTCAGCTCAATTCAAGTGTGTGAATTCAGTTGAGTTTTGCTTCTTCTTTATATACCATAGGAAATGGTAATCTTCTGGATGTGGTCAAGTCATATGGAACAGCATTTGCTTTTAATCTTCACTGGTTTACAGTTAAGCAGACCAGTTTAACCAAGTGTATGCACACAGACTTTATCTTGGCTATGAAGACCATCTCGACATGTCACACAACTGATGAGCAGGTTATTTATGAACAAACCATCCAGAGACTAAACCCAAAGCCAAACCTGAAACTTGTGCTGTTTCCACTTGGACATTGTTGGAGATTTATTTATTTATTTGTTTATTGGCATTTGTTTACCGGTAAAGTATTGCTGACTGGTGCCCTTTTTCAGCAGAAGCCCTGGGAGAAAACCTCCATTATACAGACATCATAGAGATCATTTGCATCATTTCATCATTTATAGTCAGTTTTATTCTTGAACAACATGACATCATTGACATAAGTTACATCACTTGCAAAGAGTTTTGATTAAAAATATCAGTCACGTAGGTTGTATATGAACATTGTTTTAATACAGGAAGGTATATGCAGTACAGTATCATCAGTATGTACAGATTGTCAGGTTTTACGTGAAAATATTTGTTACTATAAAGACTTGTTTAAAACCTAGGACATAGGAAGATAAGATAGAGCAGCCCAAAGAAAGGAAGGAGATGGAGGTACAAGGAAGATAAAGGAGAGGATATGAAATGAAAAAGGAGGGTGTACTTGTGGTAACAGTACATTTAATTTTGTGCAGCAGAGAGTTATGACACAAATTCACATGGCAATATTTACACCAGTTTAACCAGTGGTGGTGCAGATGAAAAGACTTTTATTGGTCATGTGTTTTTTCAGTTGGCAAATATACAAATGTACTTCAGATTGCCTACAGGAATGCAAATTATAATCTCTTGATGCAACTGTGGATACTATGAGATTCTTCTTCATGGTGACATCTAACTATTTTATTAATCTCAAAAATTCACTTGGGTCCATGAATAGAAAGTTTTGCTTACCAGCCTGCTAGAATAGCAGACCCAGTAGGCACTGAACTGAGGAAAAATGCTTTCCAAACAGTACTTTCAAAAGCAATTTCATTAATAAACTTTGCCTTACAACAATATGGCTGATCCTTTTATATATTTTAC
Source organism: Protopterus annectens (assembly GCF_019279795.1). Classification (NCBI taxonomy): domain Eukaryota; kingdom Metazoa; phylum Chordata; order Ceratodontiformes; family Protopteridae; genus Protopterus; species Protopterus annectens. Next base: position 839,601,344 of record NC_056735.1, read on the forward strand.
ACTTTCTACTTGAGCTGCACAATGTTCTGCTTCAGCATGACAATGATTTACGTCATGCATTTGCCAGGCTTATACTCCTGCTTCTCATGTATTCATTTACTTTGACTAAAACTGCGTCTCTTTTTAAACTTGTCATTCTCTTTGCCTTTTACCTCGCATCCTTCATTTTTTGATATTCAAGTTTGCATTTTACTTGTTTACTAATTCTGCAATTTGTATGGCATTTTCTGAAACAAGGTCTACTATGATTTGTAACTTTTAAGATACTTCAACATTAATCATCCCAACCACATTTCTGTCTCTGGATTGCTCATCTTTTGTGTTTGTATGTTCACAATTGTGTACAAGTGCCTTAGAAAAGTTTTAACACATTCACCTTTGACTTCTACACACCTGTAGGAACATGCATTTTAATGTTTTACATTTCTTTTTGGCACAAACTTTTACTGAACTTACTAATTACTGACTCATGGATAATCTGGCTCTCTGAAAATGAAAAAAGAACTCTTATTTCCTTAATTCTTTTCCCATTGAATTTAACAATGAGTTTACTTTGCTTTTCATGATTCTTTATCTAACGTGGTTGCTAGACTAAATCACATGAACCTTTGCTTCCAGACTGGCTAGCCAAATAGCTTTGAGAAGTCAAAGTCTCAGGTGGCCTCAGCTTTGTCATTTTCGAAAAAAAAAAATTTTCTAGGGCTGAACAGCTTAAAATTAGCAAAATTACCTCTTTGTTAGGTAAAACAATTAGTATGTGGTAAAACAGCTTACACTGATCTTAATCTGCCTGACAAAATCTTGTACACTACTAGCATCTCTATCTCTCTATGAAATCTAACCTCTGAAGTCTCTAGCAGTATTCTATCCCCACCATCCCATGAATTTCCCAGGTAGTTTTCCTCTGAGTTTCCTCTAGCAATATGATGTTGTTCTCCTAATGTTGCCTCCATAATTGGCATAGATAGTAGTTGCTATTCTGATTAAGCAACTTGTACATGAACAATCTGCAGTTAATTTGAGTTTGAAGGGTAGAATGCTTGTTAGAGCTGTCACATTTGAGAATAAAGCAATGCTTCAGGGGTATACATTCATTTGATCGGCCGGTGGATGGTCGATCAGTATACGTCCGAAAGCAGTGCGGCAAAACCTCAAAATTGCAAATGCAATTGTGGCGAATCGCAAAACACCCCCCCCTTTTTGACATATGGCAGCGCTTGTTTAGGTGGTAGAGCAGTCGGAAATGTCGCATTCGGTGTTTGGCACGACATTCTGACCATTCGGCAATGAGAAATTCGGTAATAACACTCTGTGTTATACCCGATCGAGCAACATTAGCTCGATCAAACAAATGTGTTCTGTTTCAGGTTATGGACCATTTTGTGATCGCCAGATTTTTTTGATACTATCAGTGCTGCATTACATTTTCAGAATACCACAGTTGTAGCTGAGGATTCCAATGTTTTACTTGATAATTGGCATGACAGATCAATTCCTCCAGTTAAATTTTCATATCAAATACAAAATGTTAAGTGAATTAAATCCTTTATTTAGCAGGAAAACATGTATGAAGCTTTGAGAATTAAATATCCAAGTATGTCTGCACACGTGTATATATATATATATATATATATATATATATATATATATATATCTCATACAGCTAGATTTTACTCCAGAATAGATTTTTTTTTCAGGCAATATATGTGAAAAGATATTAACTATAAAACTTTATTATGTGTCCCTTAATTGAGCAATTGAACATTCAGCAATCAATGTTAAAATCTAATCAGTCAAATCTACTGTACTTTATTATAAAAGAAGCATGCATGTTGACTGGTCTGATTGCCATGCTTTCCATGATAAAATAAGAAAAGATAAAATGCTTTTGACTATGTAACTTGAATGCAAACATTTCCATAATTATAAATGGGACATGTTTAAATCCTGTCTGTATGGTTCTATGATTACCATTGTTAGTTACCATAAGCACTCTTTAAAAATATAATTAGATTATTAGATGAACAGCTTTGTGTGCTTTTAAAAATTATATCAGTTAATTATACTAAAAATTCACATATTTTGGAAGAGAAATTGAATGAAAGGCAAAAATGCAACCAGGATTGGGAAAATACTACTGGAAAAATGGTTTAGCAATAACATCTTGCATTTTATAAGACTGGCAGGGTCTTGGCATCACAGTGCCACAGACAATATGGCATAACTTTAGTAACAGAAATACATGATAAAATGGTACAAATATTTGTAATCAAAGAGAAATTAATGAGGTCATTGTAAATTAATTTCAGGCTTTGTACAATACTCAGTGGAATCAAGATTCATATCTCAATAATGACTGACTTAAGAACCCCCCCACCCCTTCAAAGAAGAATTTACATTTGTTTCAGTAGCAATGCAAGATATTAAGGATGGCATCATAGAGTTAATGAAAAATAAAGGGTCAGGTCAAGATGTTTTTTTAACTGAATTTTATATGTCCTTTAAACATAAACTTATTCTTATTTTTACCAAATAGCCTTATTTTGCCCATTCCTGGATGGAAACCTGCAGATTCTATACACTTAGCTGCAAATATTTTAATATATAAAGATGGAAAAACAAGTTCTTGTCTGAACATTATAGACCTATTTCAATTTTAAATATAGATTACAGAATAATAGCAAGTGAAGTAAATTAAAAAAGGTTCACAGTTTAACAAATGTCTCAACTCATTTCAGTCTGGTTTATCTCCTACCAGATCTATAGTTAATGCCAAGAGCTTTTTATAGACAGTGATATATTACTCAGGGAAAAATAGAAATGGGACTGCAAATATTGAAGTAATCAAACTAGATGTCTCAAAAGCTTTTGATCATATAGATCAAATATATGGGAGGTTTTTGAATACTATACATTTCTATAGAATCCAATTTTCATTATTCAGAACTTAAATGTTGCTACTATTATTTAAATTAGGATCATGACTAGGCTACCTAATAGATTTGAAAGTAAGGCTAGAATCAGACAAAGATGTCCAATGTTATCATTACTATACAACCATTCCTGTATAAATTACAAAACTGCTTCACTCTTTTTAAAATATGTAATACTACGTATTCATTGATCACATATGCTGATTATAGAGTTTTGATTACTATCCATTACTATTTAGATATTTAGAGAATCTGAAATCAACTTGCAATAGCTAAAGTTATAATTATATGTTACTAACTTTGATAAATCAAAAAGGTTGTAATGAAAGCTCAGATGCAGTTCAAACCTATTACTGCATAGATATTCCTAATATAATTTATATTCTTAGCTATCTCACACATCAGAAGATATGGCAATATCTTATCTGATAGCTATAAAATTTATTAAAATAAAACAGCTTAAATTATATTTTTTCATTAATGGATGGAATAAATATTGATAAATTGAATATGGTGCCATGTTTTATTTCTATTTCATAACTTACTATCACCTTCCCAGTAAAATGAATATAAAAAAATAAATAATGTAGGGCAAAACTTTCCTTGGATGGATTGTATGCCAGGAATGTAATTGGAGGTAACCTGTGCTCCTAAATGTCAAGGAGGTTTATTGTTGTCAGATATTCTGAAATATAGTTTTAAAATTGTTAATATTCAATATAAAGGGGCTTTGGTCATGACATAGTTGGAAAATCAGTTGGTGGAGGTCATCTTCTACTTCCATTGATTTTGTTTCTAGGTTTTAGGGTAAATACAGCTCTAAATTATTATTTTACCTTACACTGTAGAAATTAAATCTTTAAGCAAACTAATTTTCTTTGGGAATCTCATCAAATTCTGGAATTTTTTCACTATTCCAGTATGTACTTCCTATATTTGCTAATGTACATTAGGAGAGTTTTAATGAATGTAGTCATTCCAAGTATAATTTTATTACTTAATTAGATAATAAACTGTGAAAAAATATGTGTTATAATAATGCATCTGATAAAATTTCCATTTTGTTGAAGAGTAAGTAAATTACAATAAAATGCAAAATTATACAAAATATATCCGCATACACATTGCCTATGTAAGAATAAGTGGGAAACTACTATTTTAACCAATTTTTTCCCCTTGGCAAATGGATTAATAACATCAAACATATCACAAAAATGCATGAATTAACATGCAATGTTTCTGTTTTATTTAAGATTGTTTATGGAATTCATTCTACTCCTCATGGACTTTTTTGATGAGAAACAAAGTTACTGCACAATGTTGGTATTTTCATCATGATGAATCAGACATGAAACATTGTTGATGGAACTGTTCACATATTAATGAATGTTAGAAGCAAAAAAAGGGGGTATTGGTAGCTATTGGAACCCAATGCCACTCTCTGATCTGATGCCCCCTCCTCAAACTTGAAGAGAAAAAAAATGTCCATGGACTGTTAAATGAGGGGGCACTTTTTATTATTAAATTGGAAACTGTCTGATACATTTTTAGCTGCTATAGGCTACACATGGAGTGGGAAAAACACTTCAATTTTGAATTGAAAACATCCTTGGGAATAAAAACAGATTTTTTTTCTTTTTTAAATTGAAGCAATTACTTATAGCAAGCAGTTGCTTCAGTCCACATACAGAGTGCTAAAACACTTCAATTCTTTAATCCTAGAACTGGACTTTATGAAATGAAAAAAAAATATTTTCCATTTTAACTGTATTGTACAAGCAGCTACTGCAGTTTATGCCACATGCAGAGTGCTAAAATATTTCAGTTTATACAGCAAATGTAATCATCACCATCCTCCACTGCATGTTTTACCTTTTTCTACAGGAGGTCAATGTATTGCATCAACTATCACCATCACTCTGAATTCAGTGACACCCTACTACATTCATCAACAGTCATGCCTGATTGGCATAGCTCTTATTGCTTACTTTTCAGCTTCTTTGGCATTTTTCTGTCACACAATACCCCCTCACACTCTGGACCAGTTGGTTGCCCTTACTGTGATTCTAGCTTTGACCTCCTCATTCACACTTCCTTTCTCCTCAACCACCCCTCCCAAATACTTGGAGCTGTGATCCTGCTCTATTTCCCCTTCTATTTTCTCAGATTATTTAGATTTTTTCAACTTGCTGTTATGACAAAACATGTTTTCAGTAATATATTGATGACTGATCAGGGTCTGTCAATTGAATCCCTAACACTTTGTGCCTGAGTGACTGTCTAATTCACCATGGACTAGCAATGCTACTAAGCAAATATACACATAGATGCCTGCACTAATACATAAAGATACACCATTTACTCCCAGAATACTCCTCTTAGATGTGGTGTAGAATTTTACAGTGGAAGAAAGATGACAAATTGTACCAGCTATTTTGGTTAAGAAAAGATTGATTTTAGATAATTACACCACTTCTCCTATGCCAAAATTAAATATGAATACACAGTGGACTTTGTATTATAAATATGTTAATTGCCATTGGGGGTAAGACTAACTAGAGCTAACTTAAGTATTTGGGTTATCACAGATCTTTATTTCTCTTTTTTTCTTCCCTTTCTTCTTGTATTTTCATTCCTTTCAGCTCTTTCTTTGCTGATTTTTTGTTGATAGAATTTCATGATAGGAATTGTTTCTGATTGTATTGGTTATGTTTTATATGAAATAAAATGAAAAAAAAGACAAGGAGTATAGAAGTTTTTATTACTCAATGCTACGAAAAGTATTTGTTACTCCAGCTTATCCCATTGAAGTTATCTACAACTTCTGTGCATTTTTCAAATTAATTAGTGCTGTCCATATACTTCTTTTATTCAAAAGTAGTAGCAACAAAGTTAAGTCCTTACCAATATCAACCAATTTTCCTTACAATCCCCTGCTTCTTGAAATAATAGAGTGCCTGGGTAGGCTTTATCTATCTTTATGTACTTTTATGACGGAGTAAAAAACAGAAACTAAGGGATGCATGCAAGTTAACAACTCAGTGAAATTTCTCTAGTCAAAAGATTATACAAGTTAATATTAGATTCCTGCAATCTACTGCTATGTACCTTTTGACAATTATTTTCAACATTTAGCAAGGTTTTACACATCTTATTGTACTCTCAAAAATTTTAATAACCACATTCCCCCCTTCGTCCAATTAACAAATGGCAAATAGATGGCTTTAAGTGTATAGCTCCCCTATGGTGGGTCTATATCATATGAGCGAATCACACAAAATGCCAACGCTCATAATATCGAATGTACCGGACCTCGAACTTGCTATTGTGGGGGGCTGCGTCCCCCCTACCCCCACTAAATATACATTCCAGCTCTGAGATCACACTACAGTGAGGAAAGGGCAAATATCCCATTCTTCACTGTATCGGGGTCTCAGAAAAAGCACTTTGAGGTCCGGTACTTTTGATATTATGAGCATTTGCAATTTGTGCAATTCGCTCATATGATATTGACCCCCCCCCCCCAGGCACCCCATTCTTCTCTAGTCAAATTATAAGATTTAAGTTTTTCCTTGTAACCGAAGAATGCATGACAGAGCTTATGTTTACAAACAATCTCAACAACATCAATGACAGCACTGATGGAATAAACTTACTTGATGCCTGAAAATCAGGCATTTTAATTTGATGGCAACTTCTCCACAGACCTTCAGCCAGACATACTTCATTAGTATTATTTTCAACAGTTATGTAAAAATTATTACTATTGTCATAATAGTGTAAAGACACATTATGCCCCAGTCAGAGGATATCCTCACTCAGTCTCTTTTAAGTCATATTTTATTTGCAGTTTATGAAACAAATTAATTAATTTTCCAAAACAACAAAAACAAGTATGGGTGAATATCTTTTCATGTTGCAAAAGTAGTAGCAACAAAGCTAAGTCCTTACATTAGCAATGAAAACATTCCCTCACTTAGTTTATAAATCCAATATATGCAATCTGGTATGACAAACTAAAGAACCTCTTAGCCCATCATCACCTCTTCAGAAGCCTTTGGAATGACAGTTATCCTCCAAAGACAGTAAATTGCCAACAGATACTGTAGGTGCTTTGTCTTGTAAGCCACCTTCAAATGAGAGTGAATTAATACTAATAACATTTTCAACTAAAGACACCACAGAACTGCATGCTAGTGTAATTCCCAGTCCATAACTCAAAGAACTCTTACCATGTCATGATGTATCAATCTTACATCAGCAAATAAAAAAAACAAATTATCATCATGATCTCTTTAGTCTTAAACAAATTTTCTTTCTTTTTAAGGTTCACAAGCAATTTGTCATGCTTAGTACATACATTCTAAATATTTTAAACTGTACCAGAAATAACTTCTCATAAATTACTTATACTGTCCTAGTCTAAACCTGATCTCATTAACAAGACTGACATATTTACCTCTTCCAAAAATCCACAAACATGAATGGAAAATCTGCACAAGAAAAAGAGATGAACCGTGAACCAGAACACTTTATTTGATCAACCAACACAAAACCAACATAACCAACTGAGTGCTTTTGTCTTTTGTAATGTAAACCTGGACTTCATCAGAGTTAAAGATTCCATTAACAAAGTCCTTATATATCTCAAACCCACCAATAGTGTAACTCACCTCATTAACCTGACATTAAATTTAAAGATGCAGACTACCCTTGTCAATGAAGCTTGTCATAAAAACATTATCTCAAGCCTCAATATCCATAAATAATAAATAAATATGAAGGTTAATGTTATAAAAATAGAAGATGTTAGAAAAGCCTTAAATGTTTAACACCAATAATATATTGACTATAAATATTATAAAATGCATTGAATTAATAGAAATGAACTTCATAAGGCTTTCTAAGTACAACTGTAAAAAAAATAAAATAAAACATTTTTAAAAATCCACTGAACAACTATAACCCCAACAAATATTGTACAATGTTAGAAAAGCCTCAAAAGTTTAACATGGATAATAAATATATTGAATATAAATATTATAAAATACATTGTATGAATAGAAATTAACTTCATAAGGTTTGCTAAGTACAACTGTAAAATAAATAATAAAAAGTGTTGAAACACATAACGATAACTTTAGGTTCAAAATTCATTTTTTGTTACCTCTGGCAAAATCAGTTAAGATTTCCATCCATTCAGGTGTGCAATGGAGACTACTTTTAATCAAACATTTCTGTATACCATTGTCATCAATCATTAATGAATATGTAGGACATTTACAAGCAAGCAGACATCTATGAGTTAATTGCAGCTATAGATAGTAGTCTGAAGATACTTTATCCCAAACAAAATTCTGTTTTGTTCCTTATATATTACAGTTTACATATAATGACTTTTACAGCATAATTTTTAACATCAGCTACTTCTTCCAAAAGAGAATTACTCAGGTGTAAACACACTTGTCAGTTATACAACTACGAAATAATACATTTTCTTGATCCACATCACCATTTAGTGTGACACTTTGTGAAACACTAGATGATCTTCCAGCACTTGAAGCAGTAATATAGAAACAGAAACAAACTGTAGCAAAACATAACTGTAAATTCATACACCAAGACCTAGGAGGATAAGATTAAAAATGAACAGGAAATCTATAATATGACTGAATAAGTTATAGTAAAAAAATTGCTGAGCACTGCTCCATTTATGATGCATAAGTTTGCATTCCTGAACAAAAAAATATGTTGATATTTCTGAGTGATTTCAGTTTCTTTCAATGAAAATTGCATTTGTACTGTTTCTATTTTCTTGATGTGCTGACTTCATTTGATGGTAACTTCCATTGCTTTTACCAGCTATGCATTTTTAATTTTTCAGATTGTCATTCTGTTGAATAGACAATGCTTGTTTCCAATTAATTTAAAAGTAATTATTACATTTTTTTGCTATACTAGGATCTGCTTGTTATCAGCTGTATTACAGTGTGTTGTAAAATAAGTTCCAATAACATCCACTTGCTTCCATACAACTAGTAATATAATGATTATTTTGGCAGTTTAGAAAGTAATTCCCTGAGAATCAAAATGCTGTCTAGGGTACCTGTGTTACCAAAAATAAACTCCTTAAAAATGATGCAGCAACATCTCATGCAGTTTCTTGACAAATCAGATTGTTTTTTTATAAATTATGTGATGTTAAGAAGTAGTGCCATCTGTACCAGGGAGAGTAGGGCAGTACATGTGCACATATGCCAGCATAGCTAGCTTGAGTTTCGTAAAGAATTTTTTGTTATTTGACTATCACACTGATTTGTACAGATGTTTCAGTTGAGAATATATTTGAAAAGTTACTTGTGTTAAAAATGCATCAACAGTAGGTCCTGCTGGACAGAAAGAACATATGCATGTATATTAGGTTGTATTGTTGTAACTGATCAAATGCGTATGTTTATCAGAGAACCCTGGAAGGATTTAAAAGATTGAAATTGCGTTATAGCTTTCAGATGCCACCTCAGATCTTAGCAAAGCTCTGCGTGTGTATTGTACCAGAGTCAGGTGACCAGAGGTGATGTCATCCTCTAGGTTTTTTTAGAACTCTCGAAGCAGCACTTTGAACCTGACAGGAATAATCTCTGGCAGGATATATATCTCACATAGCCACACAGACAAAGACAGACATCATCTGCCTTTTGCTGTGGTAAGATACTCAGCACATATCAACTTGCCTTGTTTTAGTAAGTAGTCAGGGAGCAGTAATTATTTAGTTAGTCATGGACATTTAGTGAGACTAGTTTAGTATTGTTTTCTGTATTTGTGAGAAACTATCCAACTACATTATTTTTTATATATCTGTGGTTGAAACTCTTTTGCTTATTATATTCAGTATTCTCCTGTTTTCTGTTTTATTATTTATCATTAAATATTTTAGTACCTTTCATTGTGGCTGGACCTTTAGAGAATACTTTTAAGATCTTGAGAGTACTTATGCTTGTTTTAGTGACACTCTGGCTGCTCCTGAAAGCCTTGCTGCTTTGGTCACACCTGACTATTGGTATTATTATTAATTTTACCCAGTATAATTTGGTACCCTTTCTAAGAGCCTTAGGATAGCTGACTGGTAGCAATGTGATTACCTCAGCATCTGGGCAGAGCTAGTAAATCTGTGCCAGCTTTTCGCAGGTGTGTATGTGTGTGTGTGAAACTCAAATATCCAAGTATAAGTGTCAGCCATGGAGAACAGGGGCACAGAGATCCAAAGTGGTCAGTGTGGAGTTTTGTGTGGGCCTGGAGAAAGAAAAAAAGAGTCCAGCTCCAGGTCTGGAGTGCGCTCCCTGTACGTTCTTAAGGGAAATTGTGCTTGGTGCAGGGAGATGCATGGAAAAATACTGTATGAATCCATCTCTGCTCTTAGTGACCATCCCTCACCAGAGTCAGTGGTTAGTATTGAGTCTCCTTGATTGCTGGCCCGTAATAGAGACCCATTACATATTGGTGGCAGCTGGGTGGGATATTAAGTGAACTTCAGTAGCTGGTGGGCAGTTGTCACTGAAGGTGTGTGCACACTCAGCAGCCAGAAAGTAAACACAGAGAGTTTCATTTTCACAACAGTTTTATTTATTTTTGTTAGAGTAGTTTAGTTGGTGAAAGCAGGTAAGGATGTAAACAGAAGATTATAGCAAGCTGACAAAGAACCATTTGGCCAAGGTGTGTGAAGCAAAAGGACTGGTGCATGTCAACCTGTCCAAAGTGGAAATTATTTCAGCCTTAGTCATAGCTACAGCATGGACCAGCAACCTGGAAGACATCCAATCTGGTGATGGGGATGTACAGTCTTCAGAAACAGGACTGTTAAACTCTTCCACAGATGACTTAAAAATACATTTGGAGTTAAAGAGACTTGAAATATAGGACAACTGTCTGGAAAAACAGATCGAATTAGAAACAGCAGAGAGTCTGCAGCATACCTCTCAACTGTCCAGATTTACAGCTCATATTTTTGGGCTGTTCCTCATAACATTGGCCATTTTCTGTCAAAACAATGGAATGATCTGTAGATTGAAGTCATAAAATAATGTCATACATTTGAGTTTCAGACTTCAAATTCTTCATAAAATGCATGTTAACACAAACCCTGTTATTCTAGCAACTTTCTAAGTTTATAGGAGCAATATTTAAAATCTGTCCCTGTTTTGGACCTTTATCCCCCATTATATCAGGCTTTCTCCAGATTTCTTATACTAGGAGGTTGAGAGATATGGTCTGCAGCATTCGGAGGCTGTAGAAAAGGCAAAACAGATGGAGTTAGAATCAGCAGAGACTGCAGCATTTGGAGGTTGAAGAGAGAATGCAGCATTTGGAGGTCAAAGAAAAGGGAAAACGGTGGTCAAAGATAGACTGTGGCATTTGTAGGCCAAAGAAAATGACAAACAGCACCAATATGAGAGGGAGATGCTGACGCTTTGGCAGGTCTTTATCATATGTTCGAAGTTTTATAACTTCGAACATCATAAAATCAAATTTGAATGTTTGAAGTTATAAAACCTTGAACGTATGTACTAAAAAAAAACCCCAGACCCAAAACAAACTACTGTAGGCAGGGCGGCTTCCACACATGTGGGGGGCTGTGCCCTCCCACACCCCACTTTTTATATATGCCAACTCCAAGACCGCACTACAGTGCAGTAAATGGAAACTTCCCTTTACTGCATTATAGTGCTGTTTCAGAGTTGGTATATTTAAAGGGTGGGGGTGCAGGGGGGTTTGCCCCCCTGCTTACACCAGTCAGGTTAAGTTCCCTTTCTTTTTTTTTTCATATGTTCGATGTTTGAAACTTCAAACATTTAAAGTTTTCAAACTTTGAACATATGATATAGACCCCAAACTCCAGAAGCTATAACGGTCAGTAAATTTCTTCGATAGTTTACTGAGGGTGATGATTTTGATAGTTTTGTTCATATATTTGTAAAGGTATGTAAACAGTATAATGTTGACCAAGGGCTCTGGGTCTGGTTCCTGACCCCCTTACTCCATGGTAAAGCTGTAACTGCTGTTTCTAAATTGTCTGATACTGGTTGTTTAAACTATGATAAAGTAAAACAATGTTTACTGGAATGTTTTAAGTTAGCATCTGAGGTTTAGAGAAAAAAGTTTTGTGAGCATAGACACAAGGCAGGTGAAAGTGTATGCAATTATATTGCTAAATTAAGCACATATTTTCATAGGTGGGTGAGTAGGTGTCAGGTCACCACTTTGGAAGGGCTGGAAGACCTTTTGGTATGGGAACAAGCCCTTACCATTTGGCCTGAGGACATGAGAATCTGTTTGGAAGACCAGGAGGGTAACTCTGCAGATGAGCTGGGGAGAAAAGGAGATCTGTACACAGCAAGCAGGGCATCACTGCACAAGAAGAGGTTATTCAGCACTGCACAGGGGTATAAAGGAACCCATGGGGGCAGCCTAAACCACCCCAACAGAATACATCAGTAAAAGGGGAAGCCTCTATTTCAGATACACAGCCAGGGCCAAGGGTTAGATGTTTTAAATATAACCAGGGGAGCAATGTAGCATACAAATGTCCACTGAGTCAAGTTGGGAAAGAAAAGGTGAAGGACCCACCAAATTGGAATAACAGCATGCCAGTGGTAAATTGTCTGGAGACAAGGGGTACCAAATTATCACCAAAGTTTGTATCCTATCTTAGTGGATGGAAGAAATGTCACAGCCTCTGACATAACCATTGTTTAGCCTGCAGTGGTTAAAGAGGAGCAGCACTTGCTTGGTCAGTCCACACCAGTCAGAGCTTTAGGATGGACTCCATTCCAAATACTTTTGGCCAGGGTTCACCTTGACTAGAAGGGTGGAAAAGGAAGCAAGCAGGTAGGTGTGAGGATATCCCTGCAAATGTCTTGATAAGGAATGATTTTGATAATGCAGTACCTTGTGTGCATGCAGTTACATGCAGTCAGGCTTGGAGATAGGCATGGGGGTCAGGTAGCCTGGGGAAGACACAGATAGACCCCACAGCTGAAGCTGGGGCTCATGAGGTGGCTATTTCAGGGAGGGAGCTTCCCTGTAGCAGTGAGCCTGAAAGTAAGCCACAGATGCTGGTAGGTACTGATGTTCCCATGGACAGGGTGACTGCAAGGGTAGTACCCAGGCTGACAGTGAGGCACCTCTGTCAGAAGAGACTGGGCTTCTGGTGGAAAGGGAGCTGGGAAGTGTCACAATGATAGAACTGCAACAAGCTCAACTTTTGGACCTTACGTTATGAGGCTTGTAGAAGGTAGCTAAGGAGGCACCTGATTTTCAAGGAAAAGGGGAGTCTGTATATTGGAACAGAGGGTCTCTGTATATAGAGTGGACCCCTGAGGGAGGGCTATAGGGTGAGGTAATACAGCTATTAGTAGTGCCTAGTGCCTACTGTCTGGCACTTCTAGCCATATCCCATAACACTCCTTTTGTAGGTCATATGGGCATAAAGCAAATCAAGAGATGTGTTATGCAAAACTGTTATTGGCCTGGGATTGCAAGGGATGTAACAGTGTACTGCAGGACCTGTGAGCAGTGCCAAAAGGTAGGCAAGGCAAGAGGCAAGGTCACAACTCCTTTGATACCTTTGCCTGTGATTGGGGAGCCATTTCAGAGGGTAGCTATGGATATTCTGAGGCCTCTGAGTACCTCATGTTTCACAGGGAAGAGGTATATCCTGGTGGTAGTAGATTATGATATTCGATACCCTGAGGCAGTGACTCTATCCTCCATCGAGGCAGAGAAGGTGGCAAATGCTTTGTTAGAGATTTTCAGCAGGGTAGGTTTCCCAAGATAAATACTGACTAACAGAGGTGCTAATTTCCTGTCAGACTTGCTGGCTTGTTTGTGGGAGCACTGTGGAGTAAAACACTTAAAGACCACACCCAGACTAATGGTCTTGTGGAAAGGTTAAACTCTACACTAAAGACCATGCTAATGGCATTTACAGACCAGTTTAAGAGAGAGTGGGACAATTATTAGCCCCATCTACTGTTTACATACCTAGAGGTACCCCAGGAATACACAGGTTTTTCACCCTTTGAGTTCCTGTATGGGCATATGGTGAGAGGGCCTTTGGATTTGATTCATGATGAGTGGGAGGGTGAGTGTAAATCCCACAAGGAGTCTGTTGTGGCATGTGTTCTAAACTTCAGGACAAGGCTTAGGGAGCTCATGGTCTTGGCCCAGGAGAACCTGGTAGGTGCCCAACAGCAGAAAATGATCTGGTATGACAGGAATGCTCAAGCCCAGGAGTATGTTGTGGGACAGCAGGTTATAGTGCTCATTCCTGCCAGACAGAATAAGCTGCAGCCATCTTGGGAAGGACCCTTCAAAGTGGTAATGAAGGTCAGCAAGTTTAACTACATGGTGGAACTGCTAGACAAAAGGCAGGGGCACAAACTGTACCAAGTTAACATGATGAAGTCTTACCATGATAGGAAGACCCCTGTTCTAAGTATTTGCAGTAGATGGCAGGAGGACTCCGGGGGAATCTAGTGACTGATCTCCTCAGTGAGGCTTGGACTGACACCTCAGTGGAAGCGGTCAGCAATGCCGATGCAGATAGGCTCTCAAGACATGGTATAGGGTAATTTATTCCCAGACAGGATCCTTTCTCTCAAGCAATGTTTCTCCAGGGTGACTTAAGAAACTAGCTTGAGTCTTCAAAGGAAGGGGGGATGTGATGATATGAGATAGTGCCAGCTGTTCCAGACAGAGTAGGACAGTGCACGTGTAACATATACCAGTATAGCTATCTGGAGTTTTGTAAAGATTTTTATGTCATTTGTATATCCAACTGATTTGTACAGATGCCTGTGTTAAAATTATTTGTAAAGCTGCTTCTGTTAAAAATGCATCAACAGTGGTTCCTGCTAGACAGAAAAGAAATATACATTTATATCAGACTCCACTGTTGTAACTGAGGAAATGTATATATGTTAACAGAGGATGCTGGAAGGGAAAGGGATGGCTGGTTAGTCTGTCCTAGAGGGCTGAAAGTATTGGAATTGTTTTACAGTCTCCAAATGTCTTAGCAAAGTCCTACATGTGTATTGTGAAACATCTGTGCTACATCTTGGTTCAGCTTGTAGTTAGGGTGGGTAGTGTGGGAACCACAGAATCAGGTGACCATATGTGATGTCATTCTATAACCAACACTGAAACTGTGTTTTGATATTAGTGAGAGATGTGCTGGAGACACTCAGTGCTCTATTATTGGAACTGACAACAAAAACACTCATCCACTTCATCTTGCCTTACTTTTGTAAGTAATTTAACTAGGGAACAGTAATTCTTCAGTTAATATGAGAGTAATTGCATTTATTTGGTGACACTGTGGACTTCATGCTCCTGAAAGTCTTGTTGTTTGGTTAATACTACCATTTGTATAAGTATTAATTTTACTAAGAGTAATTGGGTACCCTGGTAAGAGCCTTAAAGTAGTTGTCTGGTGGCAATGAATCTACCTTATAGAGTGGACACAGGTGGTATAGTAAGTAAATCTGTGCAAGCCTTTCCCAGGTGTGTATGTGTTTGTTTGTGTGTGTGTGTGTGTGTGTGTGTGTGTGTGTGTGTGTGTGTGTGTGTGTGTGTGTGTGTGTGTGTGTGTGTGTGTGTGTGTGTGTGTAAATAAATCTCCAAAAGTGTGTGTGTCAGATACTTGGAACAGGGACACAGAGTACTGGTTTCTCAGAAAGAAAGGAGAAATCTTATTTGGGGCCTGGAGAGGAAAACCCAGCCTCAGATCTGGAGTGTGCTCTCTGTGTGCTCTTAAGGGAAATTGTGCTTGGACCAGAGAGCTGCATCTGCAGGTACTGTGAGTATCCATTTTTGTTCTAAGTGAACGTTCCCCACTGGTGTCAGTGGTGAGGCTTGGAGGCTCTGTGATTATTGGTCCAGAGGAAGGATGACACACAGGTGATATTTTTTTCTAATAAAACTGTACTAATATAGTACTCTTCTTACACAACATATTTTAGAAAGTATGTTAGTGTCATCCAGAAATAAACTAATTGCTAATTTTACCCAAATGAAGGACATGTTGCTTGGAACACATCAAATATTTCCTGATCATTACCCCTCCAGGTGAAGTGTCATGTCGGAAACAACATCTCATCTGTTGAAAGCTTAAGTATATTGGAGTTTTCAAGAATCCCTCATTCTCTTCCATTCTCACACTAATTCTTCTGTTCTAAAAGTTCTTAATGCTACGGTTACTGATAATAAAAAAATCTCAGCACTTCATACTTTAAATGCCTTGAGGATTCTTTGCAACTTGCCATTTTTTTTAGTGTGGAATATTTTAATACCAACTTTTGCAATTGGTTTTATTAAAAGTTGCTCACATAATTTTTCTTTAGTCACTGCTGGCATTACTGGAGGACTAGTATATCAATTTGTCCATGGACCTTAATGGATGTGACAGTGCATATGCAAATTGGTAAATGCATTAAAGTCTATGGATGTATAATTCTGCTAGCACTTTGATGACATCACTGAGGGATATAGAAATACAAAATCAAAAGGTTCGCTGGAGTACCAAATGAGGGCCCAAGCATATAGAAAAACAAAAACTTCCAGAATGTTAACAAGGTCAATTAAAATTTAATGGAGGAGTTACTGAAATTTTCTAAAGACTGTATTTGGACAAATATGGTCAGGAATATTTCACCATTCCTGAGACACCATATATTATGGTGAAAAAAGGTAAGTGAATAATCAGTACAATACAGTACACTTTGTCCAACAAGTTTTAGTATTACTGAACCTTGTAGGTGAACTAAAATTGCAAGTAATCATCTGACTGCCAACTTAAAATGCTTCTACCCTTCCCATGTGGCATGCATAGTATATGTGGCATGAATAGTAGATCTGAACAAAATCTACAATTCATTTAATCTGGCAGATATCAGACTGTACCAGTGTATGAACATCTAAGCTCCACTGGTATATTGCCAGTTATAGAAGGATTCACTCATTGTCATAGCTAGATATGAATGCTTCTTTTAGAATATTGACCCTCCTTCAGCTTTTAAGCAATATTATTAGCCACCAAAATGGCATGCCACCTGAATAGTCTGCTTAGACCTCCTTTTATACTATCTGGCCCCAACGAACCTTAACAACCTCATCCAGCTGTCTGTATCCCGCTACATAAGAAGTCTTTGCTGCTTTACTTTAGAAGTACCACATTGAACCACTTTATTGATACTATGCAAAATTAATACTAATGTGACAGTGGCTAACTGCTTTTCAATTCTATTTTTATTTTAACTATTAATCTCTTTTTCTTTCCTCAAGAACTATTTACAAGTAATTTATTGTGTCTCCGTAGAGCTTATCTGCTCTGTTTTGAATCTGCTGCATTTCTTATATTGTTGATTTTGCAGAAACGTTACAATTAACTTGCAAACTGTGTAATCATTGCACTGGATTTGACATGGGGCTTAGCTGAAAAAGTTCATTGGGCCAGCCCACTGACCTGTTAAACAAATGATAAATAAATACAGTTATGTTTGTGATAGTCTATTACATATTAATTGTATGCTACACAATTTATTTATTCATTTATTCATTCATTCATTTGCCTTTTTTGACTGAGAAAGTTCAACTGGGCAAAGCCCATTTTTATCAGAGGGCCAGGGAGGAAAGCTCCACTGCAGTGCATTAATATTAAGAAGTGCATTTAGGCAGTTCTCAGAAAAACAACATTTATTTATTTATTTATTTATTTGCAGTTTGTTTGTAATGTATATGTGCAATGCGTACTATGTATTTGTATTTTTCTGGAGCTTTTCTCCCCAGGACTCCATTGAAAATGAGCTCCTTGTGGCCCAATGGACTATCCTGGTAAAAAAAAACTGCAAAAAAATAAAATAAATGAATTGTAACATATGTTGTATCTAGGTAAGACATTTTGAGAATGTAGTTAGAGTTTAGAGTATGGTAAAGGAGATAAGAAGTTAGAAAAGATTTAGGTGAAGTGACAGAAGGAAGAAAGAAAAAGGCGTGCTTGATGGGAAAGGGAGTAGGTTAAGATTGGGAAAAAAAGATAAAGTTTTGGGATATTGGAAAGTCAGCCTGGTGCTGAGCATGAGCATGACCAGGATTTATTCAGCTGTAGTTTGAGCAGGTTTTTAAAGTATGGTAGTTTGTCTGCAAGTTTGATGTGTTCTGGTATGGTGTTCCATATTTTTAACATATAGCAGCAATAAAGTGAGTCTCCAGTGAGGTCTTAGACTTAGTTGTTTTTAATAACAACCTGCTTGCAGAGCGGAGGTCCCTCAAAGAGGAGTAGAGCAATAAGATATTTTAGTGTGGGGCATCTACCTGGGTAGTAAATAAGTTTATCAGCAAATACTAATTATGAATGGCACAGTGGCACAGCGGTAGCATTGTTGCCTCACAGCAAGAGGTTCTCAGCTGAAATTCTTGGCTGGAGTGCGTTCTGTGTGGAGTCTGCATGTCCTCCCTGCACTCATGTGAGTTTCCACCAGGTGCCGGTCCTGTTTCCACCCACATTCAAAGACATGCATCTAGATCATTTCTCCCCAGGCCTCCACTGAAAACTGGCTTTGTTCCAAGTTGGACTATCCCAGTTAAATAAAAAAATGAACATTTTAGAGCATTGCTTAGTTTGAGCCAGTTAAGCTGTCTCAAGGCTTGATAGTAGTGAGCTCTGTGCATGGATTTAGTGGCAAATGTAACACATTCATTATTATAAGATGCTAGTTTTGATTCAAGATTGGTGTTTTGGTTAGTTAAGATAGGTGTTTCATAAAGGAGGACTCAGAATAAGTAGGTTGAGGCAAGTGCTTGCTGTGCTGTTTTTGCAATGTATTGTCTTGCTCTATAGAATGATCCCATTTTCTGACTGATCTTTTAATGGTCTCAAGGCATGATAGTCAAATTTGATATGCTCATCATTCACAATTCCTTGCACTTTACTGTGTGTAGCTATTTCTGCATATGTGTTGTTTGTAGATGTAGTTAGGAAATATTGCTTTTGGTTGTTAAATTGTTTTTGGGAGAAGAACATTAATTTTGTTTTGTTTTGTTAGGGTTAAGGAACAGACATAATTTTTTAACCAGGCTTATATAGCGGTAAAAGATGTTTGGGTACATTTCTGGAATTTGGAGGGAGATAGGAGTGCACATATTTAATGCAGAACCATTGATATATTGGACAACGCTTGGGTGTTGTGTGGCAGTATAGAGTTTAGTTATAAAGATGTTAAAGAAGAGTTGTCTGAGGAGTGAGCCTTGTGGGATTCCTATGGTGATACATTGAAATGGGAAATAATCCTGGTGTCATTTGACTGCTTGTTTTCTTCCAGATAGATAGCAAAGGAACCATGTAAGGGAGTAATGAGAAAATCCAAAGGAAGAAAATTCAGAAAGCAAATGCTGATGTGATACTGTGTTGAGTGCTTTACCTAAGTCTAAAACATTGTTGACACAATTTTGCCATTATTTCTAAGTTAATTTATAGTGTTAGTAAAATGTAATAGGTGCAATAGGGCAGTGGTTATACTATGATGAAGTCTGAAACCATGCTGTGTTTTGGATAGTAGGTTATTTGAGCTGTGATATTGGATGGGTTGTGTGTGTGGATACATTTTTCAAGGATTTTTAAAGTGGGGAGAGGATAACTATGGGTCTTGATTAATTGTTAAAGTCAGTTGATGTACCTCCTTTGTGTAATGCAATAATACAGGAATGGTTCCAGATTGCAGGAACATATTGCTCAGCTATAGACCTATTAAGCAGTGTAGAGATGGGAAAGCAATGGCATCAGCAACCATTTTTAGATATTCTGATAAGAGTTTGCCAGCAGTCAAAATGGTGGTTTTCAATTTTAGTAGAAGCATTTTTATAGTATAGGTAGGTATGGGAGTGAGATTGAAATAATGGGAGAGATAACCAGTAAAGGACATTTGCCCTTCCCAAACTTTTCCATTAGGCCTACCCCTTGTGTCCTATAGATGTATTTGCCCAACATTTCTACCTTGTATGAGCACCATTGATCACAGATGAAGGAGACAATCTCTTATCAGATATAAATACCTTTCAAAAAACATATATTTACCCTGGCAGTGGCAGTAAATGCAGGCACTGGAGGGACATTTTTCTGCCCTTAACCCCTATACTAATGACTTTCATGCACATTCACTGAAGCAAGGGCCTGCTCTGCCTCCATCTGGATACAGGACCTTGTAAGAATGCAGCTTGGAAGAGCTAAGCACACATCCACAGGCCATGAATTCATGGTACATTCTGTCCTGAAGTAGGTGTCAATATTTCAGTGGATTAAACTGCTTTATTCGATCCATGTTGGTAAAACATGTGTGGACTACACAACTCCAGCTTCTCTCGGTGTTTGCTCCAGCACCTGTATCTCTAGCTGATCGCAGGACACCTTTGTCTGACTTAGTGCTTAACTCTTCACTGTCATTTTAGCTTAACTCAGTGCTCAATCTCTTTATTTTTCCTAATAAATTCCTTTCTCAGATCATGCTATTCATGCTTGTCTGAATTCAGTCTGCACATCTGGCTACCCAGCATTGTCAGTTTTGTTGTGTGTCTTTTACGTCAGTTTACCTTTCTTATTTTTATATTTTGGGTTATTTCTGAATAATACCAGAGGTTGAAGTATCAGTTATGATGTTTACTCACTTTTTCCATTGTATAGTCATATGCTACTTTGCTACTCTGTGTTGAGTCTCTACTTCATAATGAAGCTCCACCTTGCTTTTTTTGTTTTTTCATTATGTAAAATATGGACTTTGAGAGACTATAAACACAGCATCATAACTTTACTCTTTCTAAATTGAGTAAAATAAGGCGTTTTTTTTTTTTTTAATTATTAGAGTTGAACTTTAAAAATAATTAGTGTGATAACTGTGTATACACAGAATGCTTTTTCAAAGAAATGTAGCATAATAAGCATTATATTAGGTCATATTCTCATTTCTGTGTCTCTTCAACTCAATCTACATAAAACAGAGTTGCGTTCCTGCTTTCTATATAATTATTTGTCTGTTCACAATATGCCTGAAGCAGTATTTTAATTGTGCTTCCTTAACTGATATCTTTTAGCATGTAATCAGTAGCCAGCATATGTTTAGTAATGTAAAATCCAACTGTAATTGTCTATGTTTACTTCACTAGTACAATTCCAAATAACCTGCCCTCCATTGGTACAAGTTGCAGTAATGACTTTTTCCAGTGCTTGCTCCAAAAGCTTGGCATTCAGCATTTCTACTTCCAGCTCAACTACTGACAACAGTCAATAAAGCAACTCTGTTTTCTAGAGAGATGAGCTTTATCAGCAAATTCATATTTTTACTGACATCATTCCTCTCAGTGAAATGGACTACACAATAGAGGATTAACCCTCACACAGGCACTGTGATAACTCATCAGTTGAAAAACAGAACCTGGCTGACATGATGGTATTTACCGGTATTAAAACTGAACAAAAGACTCAAAGCAGGGGAAAAATGAAATTTAAATGATACATTCCATTATGCATTGCATGTATACTCCAACACATTTCAGCTCAGCTGTAATAGTGAGTAATTTAAACTGAAAGAAATATTTAACTCTCAAAAATATGAATCAGTGCCTGTGCCTATGCAGGTGATAAATAAGAAGTTATCTGTGAAACAGCATAAAGGTTATTTTAATTTCAATTCTTCACAGCCTTAATACGAGTAAAACAGCCACCTTTAAAAGTGCACAGCACTAGATAAATCCATTCTGAACCTGCCAATAATGGAACTGGTTCAGAGTTTGCCTGCACACTGTAATGTGACAGGTATTTATTGCCATGTACACATTTATTTAAACCCTGCAGGAATTCCCAGTGTCAGAGTACCATTATTAGACAAGTTTAATTAGGCTCAATCCCTGCTGCTCCTAACAAGTATTTAATTAACTTCAAGGCAGGGTAATTAGCTTTAGATTGTGGCTGATTTTCTGCCTCACCTTCTGTTGACACTCGGCCTACAGTAATGCAGCCTGCCCTGCTGACAACATAATGGATAGGATCTCTAGGAAGTCTAATGTCAAGCCTGACTAGTCTAATCAAAAGAAAAAAGACAAAGATAAAAGGCAAAATAATGACTGTCAGGTCATGGTCCAAAAGTGCAACAAAAGGCCATAGATCAGACAGGAATACTCAAAAGATTGCTAACACGAAAGGAAAGAGAAAACGCACTGCCTTACAATATTGCAGCCTAGAACCGTAAGGCTTGCATAATTGCAGAGATAGAAAATGTATTAAGAGGAAGAACAGTCTGAAAATAGAAAGCTCCTCTCTTAACTAGGAAAAACTATTAAAACATAGCATATCTTGGTTTCATTTATTACTTAAAATCTAATTGAAAATGTGTTGTGTGAAGTTTTTATGTTGCGCTATTTGTCTAGTTACAAACTGCAGTATTTATTTACTGATTATAAATGAGCAAATGCTTTCTAGTGACTTTACAAAGTGAGTAACATTAATGAAATTAAGTGCTACAAGAAAACTCTCATTAAACACATACTTTCTAGAAAGCTAAATGTGAATAAATAATTGCACTTAATTTACTCTTTCTCTGCTGAATGAACGTATCTGTGTAAGAGATCATTTATTTTATTCTTTTGTAACCAGGTAGGTTGGCAAATCGTAAGGGCCCTTTTCATCCTGTTGACAGACCAATGATCACAAAAAAGAGTCTTCAGAAATGTATCCTGTACATTGTAAGTATTCATAGGGTTATACAGCACACTTTGATAAACATCAGGTAATGTTTCAACATAGTAATTGCTTTCCATGAAATATTTGCATTGTGCTATCACATGATAAATTCCAGACACCTAGGTTTCCAAATGGAATTACATTTGTTTCATTGATAAATTGAACTAAATGCAGTGGCGTTCTACTTAATGGTGGATTACGCAATAATCCATAATTATCTTTGGTCACAGAAACAATGGTAGGTTGCATGTATGGATAGGTTAATTTCAGGTAAAGTTGTAAATTCAGAAACATTGTACATTCTTATTTCTATGGGTAGGCATTCTCTGTTTGCAGGGGTCATTTTATAGAAAGTTAATTCACTTCACATTCAAGAAAAAATGTGTCCTGAGTGCCAGGAGTGCCCTGTTGTCTTTCAGTTTTGGTAGACATTGTAAGTGTGTTCTTTTTTTTTTATGTGTGAAAGATGGGATTTGAGTTCCATAGACAGGAGTTTTAATAAGGGTGGTTAAGACTAGCTATGTAGTATGAGGAAAAACAGAGAAAAAATACCCACCAAAGGTCCGTTTCCACAAAACAACCTGAAGAAGTGTGTATTTGAACATGTGAAAGCGCTTGTTTTATTAAATAGTTTATTTTATTATACATTTGTGGTGGTCCTGTTTCCATTGTGTTTATTCTCAGCTATGTAGTATGTTAGATTCTCCCCAGCAATATAAAAGGAATGATAAATAGGTATCAGTATGCATCACATCATCATCATCATCATGACGAGCAGGGTTTTGTTCTGGTATCTATGTTCAGACAATGGTTACTTTTATCTCCTAAATGAAAAAAAAAGCAAATGGTTAACTGCTCTGTAATATGTTGTTACTCTGCATGATATCAGAACACGTATGCATGTGATACGGGTCTCATCTGCAGAAGTTACAGTCCAGCAGTATGGTTACTTACTGTTTCTAGCCAGGGTAGCCTCTCTCTCTAGATTTATTCAAGGCTAGCTTCCCAAGATTAACTGTGCAACATTACATGAAAAAAAAGGGCTGCCATTTTTTTTCAGCTAATTAGCATTTTGTGGCAGTCCCCTTGACAGCAATTTTACATGCTTAACTTTAGATATAGTTTCATTTTAAAAAGAATTTCAGCATTCATGTCTCATGCACAGGGACTAAGCCACCATGTATGAGATACACAAGCACTAAGGTGTTAATCTGATGTTCCTTTTGCAATGATAACACCTATACCAGAATTTTCCCGGCAGCTAAAGCACACCTTTAACAAGTATTTATATCCTTTAGTTTCCTAGATCAGATATCACTGAGTAAATGATACTTCCAAAGTTTGTGTGGTGCATTGATTGATCAGTGCATTGATTGATCAGAAATGTTAGGTGTGGCAACATAAGACTTACTCTGCTAAATAATTCAACCTTTCCTTTTCTTTCAGGTCCCAGTTCCACTAAACATATGCTTCCCTCATTATTTAGGTAGAGACATGATACCCTTATAATTTGCATTTAGTCTTGCATCGTCCCTTTTGTTGCACTGAGACTGCTCACTGAATGCTCTGTCTGCCTCTTGGATGGAAGAGTAGAGATGACATGTCCACATAATAGAAAGCTATTACATTCAGACTTACAAAGGAAGATAGTTCCACATAAACCACCACAAACTAAGCTGAGAAGTAACTTATTTTAGAAATCAGAGAATTAAAGTTGGAATCAGTTTGGGATATTATTTTGTGGCTCAAAGAAGTAAGACAGCTTGTGTTATGGTGTTCAGAATTCTAATCCAAAGCTATCCAGATATTTTAACCACTTACCTTGGAGATTTTCTCCCTGGGTCTCAGCTGAAAACGGGCCCCTGCCCCAGTCAGACACTACCTGGTAAACAAATGTAAATAAATACATAATAAGTAATAATATAGACATATCACCATTATTATTATTATTATTATTATTATTATTATTATTATTATTATTATTATTACCATTATTAAATTTCTAGCACAGAGTTCTGTGCCTTTTCCTTTCTATATTTATCTTTATTTAAAAAACATACCTTGCAGCATCACCTGTTATACTTTTATCCAACTTGACTGCTGTATGGTGCATGCTCTAGTAACCATCACTGCCTGGTTATCTATAAGTATTTCAAGTTGAATGGGGAGCTCAGTGGCACAGCAGATAATGCTGTCACATCAAAGCAAGAGGTACTGCAGTTCAATTCTCGCTGGGGGTGCTTTCTCTGCAGATTCTGCATGTCCTCCCTGTGTTCATGTGGGTTTCCACTGGGTGCTCTGATTTCCTCTTGCATTTTAAAGATATGCAGTAGGTGGATTGGGCACTCTAAATTGGCCATTGGTGTAAGTGTGCATGCATATGTAGTGTGGAGAACAACTGCCACAGGATTAACCACCTGGCAGTGTGAACCTTGGATCTGCATGATTGTCACTGTTGAAGTGATACCCCAACTCCATGTGTAAAATGGGAAAAAGGGGTTGTGGATGGATGGATGAATATTGGCTCATGTACTGTCCTGAAATATCTCAGTTTTATTTCAGAGTCTGTGCTGGTTGAAGAACTTTTTAAAATGTGTGGCAAACAAGCTAATGCAGTATAGAATATTAGTGACAGTAAACTAAACACCACTGTCTTTCTAGTTTGGTTTTATTTCTAGTATGTATGTTACGAACTGACATAATTTTTTTTCAAGAAATAAAAGCCACTTCATCCAAGATGTTAGTACTGTACTGAAATACATGGTACTGTTCATTAAACTGTTTTTGTATGTTTCTGTATGTTGTATATTCAGCCTGGGTAGTACTACATTTTGGTGGCACAAAAGATTTGTGCACTGTAAGCTATTATTTCCATGCTGACTACGATAGCACAGGTTCAGAAATAATTTCTAGGCATACACTCCAGGAAACCATTTAGGAGACTAGCCCATTTTTTTTTAATTAACATAAAGTACTTCCTGTTTAAGTGACTTGCTCAAGATCACACATTTAGCAAATGAAGGCTGAGGGAATCAAACCCTGTACCACAGAAAGCAGCATGTTAGCAACTCATAGTTCTAATTTTCTATTTAATTTTAAATAACTACCAGACATAAGCTCTGTATATATTCTATATATATAAGGAAAATATCTACAGTCTGTTATTTATTTATTGAGTGTATTTATTTCACTCTTTTTCTTTCTTTTTTAATTCACATTCTACAAAGCTTTACATAACAGAGAATTTGTGAATAAACTAATAATATCAAGGCTTCTTCTCCCAAATGACCTAAAGAACATAGAAACATGGTAAAACAAAGCCATCATAGTCAACGAAAAAAGTCTATTTCAACAACCTTAGCTCAACAACACAGTAATCATAATTATCATGAACTATTATGCAAAATGATAACAAATAGTATATTTTACGACATTTGCAGTACTATGAGTCTTAAACATTTTGAGGGAAATGCACAAAGAGTTATGACCCACAATTCTGTCTCTGGTAGTTGTGGCATGAAAGTACAGCATGCAAAAAGATGCATTGGTCATGTTCTTGTAGAATAATGATGAACGAAGGTGGTTTGTAGGAATGCATGCTGAATATGTATATTACTGGAGATACACAGAAGACTTCAAGTGGTTAATAGCCTGAGGCTGCTCTGTGCAAAGGTTACAGTGATATACCTTACCAGGTAGATGAATTGCTGGCACTGCAGTGCAGCACGATAGTGGTGGTGATGGGGCCAAGTGCTGCATTTCCTGAGTGTGTCATCCTTTGAATGAGGCATTAAACTGACGCTCCACCTGCCTGAGTTGGTGGTAGCTCAGGTGGATGTAAAAGGTCTCACAGCACTTATTAAAAAGAGTAGTGGAAGTTCTCCACTGCCCTGACCATATTTTCCCTAGCAGCCTAAACACTGTCTCAGGTCTCCCCTGAAAAGAGGCTAATACCTGGTGGTAATAACCCTGTTAACAAAGGATAAATAAATACATTTTTTTGTTGAGAGTGGTGGTTTCTAATATCACCAGATATAGCATTTCAGAATACTGGTAGCACATTGCCTTATGACTGTACCTGTGAATTCATCTTCCACAACCCTTTTTAATAGCCAATTCTATAGGTGCACAACCCTCACAATTTGCTGTCTGATCCATTACTTCCGCATCTGTCCTTCCTGTTCATGGTTACTCCTTCAAATCAGTTTGGTCTTATGCTCCCTTATTATACATCTACTAACTGTTTTGATCTGAAGAAAGAAGAGCTCTAATCACTGACAGCTGACATTAGTTATATATGTATCTTTAAGGTATTTTGTGTCTTTTGATGCCTTTAAACTTTATTAGAATGTGGGATGTATCTCATGCAATATGATCTATGTAAAGCTGGGCACAAGCAGTTTATGGTCAACCAATTACTCAGGCTATGCTGAATTCAGAAGTGCTACATTATGTCAGAAATAACTGAAAGTAATGTAAGTTGTCTCTCTATCTCTTTCTCTCTTTCTCTCTCTCTCTCTCTCTCTCTCTCTTTTTTGTGTGCTTTTTATGGATGCTGGACTTGCAGCCACATAGAAGCCTTTGTTTCAAGTTAATTTTTCTTTAAACTTGAAAGTAGAGAGCTAGAAATTCAAATTGTTCCTGACTCTGAGAAAAATATATGAAAAGTTTGAAATGGTATACTGTGTTACATTTTGACATGTAACAGAAGAAGATTCCCTTGAAGTTTAAAATGTGTTTGCATTTTGAGAGGAAAAAATAATTTACATTCCTATGATGAAAGAAATGTTTTAATGATGCTTTGAGATGAGAAAGAATCTATCATATATCTGACATATGTTCTTAACAAGAAGAGGGTCTTAGAGGCTACATATGCTTTTGTTATCGAATTAAACCATTGATCCATAGACTGCAAATTTTGCAAAATACATGCTTCATCAGTATGAAAAGGAATCATGTTTATTATATTAATGAGAAAATAACATTTAATATTAAATTGATATGTGCAGTAAGAGTAAAATCACTTCATCACAATTAAAAGAGTCAATGGAAGAAACAGTTGGCATAATGGTCAAAGTCTTCAACTCCCACATACAAGGTACAAGGTTTGATCCTGACTGTGTAGAGGTTGCATACTCTCCCTAAAATGTGCTGGGTGTTTCCATCTCAAAGCACACCCAAGAACAGAGTTATGTGCAGCAGCACAGAGTATAGATGGAATGGATCAGGGAAGTGTTGCCCAGACCGGGGGGCTTTGAGGAGCAGCTGTGGTGTGCAGTATCCTCCAGACAGGAGAACATGGATCACAGACTGCTTGCCTTGTCAGGGCTAGTTACTAGTCATGCAGTGGTATAAAGCTGGCTTTAGGTGATTTGGTCACGTTGACTAATGTTTATAAATATATAATAAAAATGAATACTGTCGAGCTGCCAAAGGTACCGAAGAAAAATAAATACCAATACTAGAAAGAACTTCAGTAACCACCATGGAATAATAAAATCTTCTCTTTATTAAACTATAATTAAAAATGGATAAAATGAATTCTGATAAGCACTTTTGGCAAAAATGCCTTCTTCAGATCGTTGAATTCGTGAAGGAAAAATCAAAATTTAAAAGCCTATTGTCCAGTCACGTTACACTTCAATTAGTCCATAAACCAATCAGCATACTTAAATTCCTTTGCTTAGAGCCAGTCAAAATAGTGCTAGACATTCTCCCGTGTACATCAAATATATAGTTATCAGCCAATCACAGTCCAGCCCTTCAAGCTCAGTATCATATGAATAGATGTTACGGTAAACCAATCATAGAAAAAGGAGGAGACTCATCCATGCAGGGCATGTAATGCATTGCTTCCTCTTATATCTCAAAAGCCAAAATGCAGGAGAAATAGTCCTTTGACAACAGAAATCCATAAAACCAGTTGATCGCAGAAAATGAAAAACTATAGCAAGTTCCTAAAATGAAGCATTCATTTTAGGAACTTGCTATAGATTTCCGTTTTCTGCAATCGACTGGTTTTATGGATTTCTGTTGTCAAAGGACTATTTCTCTTGAATTTTGGAAGAGAAAGCAATGCATTACACTTGCTTTAGAGCACATTCATATCAAGTTTGTATGTTTGTTATTATTGAACATGATATGAAAGGTCTGATCGCATGCTGCTCTATGTAAGAAAAGGTCTTTGACTTCAGCAAGCACGGAAGAGTTCCTCCGAACCTATAGTGATTGGTGGATGAGTCTCCCCCCTTTTCTATGATTGGTTTACCGTAACATCTATTCATATGATACTGAGCTTGAAGGGCTGGACGGTGATTGGCTGATAACTATATACTTGATGCACGCGGGAGAATGTCTAGTGCTATTTTGACTGGCTCTAAGTGAAGGAATTTAAGTATGCTGATTGGTTTATGGACTAATTGAAGTGTAACGTGACTGGACAATAGGCTTTTAAATTTTGATTTTTACTTCATGAATTCAACAATGTGAAGAAGGCATTTTTGCTGAAATCGCTTATCGGAATTCATTTTATCCATTTTTAATGATAGTTTAATAAAGAGAAGATTTTATTATTCCATGGTGGTTATCAAAGTTTTTTCTAGTAATGTCTGTAAATATGGTCATGGGTATTTGATGGTGGCAACTGTTTGATGACCTGGACTCTTCTGACACATGCTGAGGGTGGGAATGGTCAATGGGCCACTATTGGCCAGTCTGTGCCTGCCATTATGGCCTGGGTCAATAAGCTACAGGTCAGTGGTGTCCAATTGCCTATCTTGGGTTACATGGGATAGCTTTGTTGAGTGAAAGCTGTATGTAAAACCAATCAACTTGCAAAACATGAATTAAGGATTGCTACATTTAATATAGGTTCAGTGACAGGCTGCAACTTGGAAGTGGATAACATGATGGTAAGGAAAAGCTAGACATTCTGTATATTCAGGAAACAAGATGGAGGAGCAGTGCAGCAAGAATCCAAAGTCTACTACTCAGAGGACAGACTAGAAATGTTATGGGAAGCATGAAAATAGTGGTGAGTGAAAGGTTACAGATGGCAGTAAGGGATGTTATCAAAATTAGTGCCAGACTCATGGCAGTCAGACACCAGTGTAAGGATAGGGCATATTTATAACCTCAGGTTGTGATAGCAGGGAAAAGAATGCATTTGGGCATCAAATGCATGACCTACAAGCTAAGGCAGGACAACATGAATCAGTGTTGATAATGGGTGACCTGAATGCACATACCTTGATAGGCAGAATAGGATATGAGGACTTTCTGGGTTGTCACAGATGGGACAACAGGAATAAAGAAGTAGAGGCAATTCTAGACTACTGTCTTGCAAATGGCTTGATGGTGGGGTTCAGCAAGAGAGACAGTCATAAGATCACATACAAGAGTGGCCAAAATGCAACTCAGGCAGACTTTCTCCTAGTAAGGAAAGGGCAGTGGGGCAGAATTGGCTATTCCAAAGTTATCCCCAGTGAAATAGTTAGCCCACAGCATAAGCCACTGATGACCACAATCAGCTGCAAGCGGTGCTTACAGAATGCTGTTAGATCAAATTGGACTAGCTGAACACTTGGAAGTTAACTGGAGAAAAAGCAACAGTGTTTAAGGAAGTACTGAAGGCTATAGCACGTTAGGAAGAAGAGGAAATCAGTGTAGTGCAAGAAGAGTGGCACTCCCTCAAAACAGTGTGCATAAAGACTGAGAATAGACAAGCAGCCAAACTAAATACATAAATAAGGTACATAAGGAAAACTGGTATTAAAATGCTGAAGTCCAGAAAGTCATCAAAAGAAAAAAAATGAGTGCAGGAAGAAGCTGGAGATACAAAAGATGTACCTGGCTAAGAAGAAATACTGGTTGGCTAACAAATAGGCTAAGTGAGCGGTTGCAATAGCAAAAAACGAGGCATCAGAGACACTGTCAACTTCTAAAATGTTACCCAGCAGCTAGCACAAATAAACTATTAGGATGAAAAGCAAAAACAGAAAGATAAATAAGAGAGTCATTAGACACACTTCATAACTGATAGCAGCAACAACATGCTAAACAGTCTGCAGGGCATCGAAGGCAGATGGAAGGATTACTTCCAGTAATTTCTGAATGCAGAAAATCTTACAGAAGTTGTACTGCCTCAGACATAGTGTACAATGAAAGAAGAAGAAGTATAGGAGTCCATCAAAAAAGAAGAACACTAAGGAAAATGAAGTCAGTATAAGTCTTAGATGGCATCACTGCAGTTATGGTAAAGATGTTGGTTAGATTAGGAAAGAAATTGAGGGTACACATAGCAGTGTAAAGAGAAAGGCATATCCCAGATGGCTGGAGAATAACCATTATCATGCCAATGCACAAGAACAAAGAGAACGTTCACAACTGTGGGCAGTATAGAAGTATCAATAAATACAGAATACACCAAAACTGTTAAGTCCAGTTCAACCACAAACATAGACAATAAGAAACTAAAGTAGTCTGGAGCCACCAGTAAGTTGAAAATGTTTAATTTTGCAAGTAAAAAACATTTCCAATGATGCTTAGTCAGGTAAAAACATTTAAAATAACCAGTAACCATACATTTATATTCTCACACAAATACCAAACAATAAAACAATTATTCAATAAACTAATTTGCTAATTAAAACAATACAAAAGACATAATATATTTTATTATGTAGTTCCTTTAAAATGGGGTTTAAACTAAAAGCCTCATTTAATCCTGGAGGGTACTGTGATCTAAAATGTAATATCCACTTATTCTCTTATTTTTCTACAGTGTTTTTAATATCTCCTCCTCTATTATAGTGGGGTATTTTCTGTAAAATTAGAAACTTAAAGGTATGCATATTGTCATTGTATCTTTTGTGTTTATATAGAGCAATGCTCTTTACTTTTCTTTTTATCTCAGACATATGACTACAAATCCCTTTTTTAAATTTCTAAATAGTTTGGCTATATAATATGCATTGTGTTTATTGCATACAGTCATGTAAACAGTATAGAAGTATACATCTCCTGACACACTACATGAAAGTTCTGCAGAGGATGATTGACATACCTCTCAACCTCTTAGAGCAAAAAATCTGGACAAAGCCTAAAGTAATGCGGGACTAAGGCTCAAAAATAGGGACAGTATTCTCTTATAAACTTAGAAATTTGCTAAAATAACAGAATTTGTGTTAGCATGCATTTTCTGAGAGGTAAGAAATCAGAAACACAAATGTATGTCATTATTTAGTGTCTTTAAATCATCAATCGTTTGCCAACCACAAATTTTATGGCAAACAGATCAGAAATGTGTGGCAAAAATCTTGACATTCTGTGAACATGTATACAGTTGAGAGGTATAATGATTGATAAATTAATATGCAGGGTAGTAGAAATGAAGATGGGAGATGAGCAGTTTGAATTCAAATTAGAATTCATCACAGTTGACATGAAATTTATAGTGAGACACATAACTGAAAAGAAGCTAGAGATGAGGAAACAGTCTACATGGGCATTCCCAGACTTGGAGAAAGCATATGACAAGGTCCCAAGAAACCTGATTTGGGCAGTACTGCGGAGGTTCAAAGTCCCAGAAACATTGGAAGAATTATCACAGACAGTGTGCAAGGACCCAATGACTCAAATACAAACAGCGTTTGGATTCAAAGAAGGGTACCCTGTGGGTGTGCATCACTGTTCAGCTCTGAGTTCACTGCTGTTCATATTGATAACTGACTGCATTAACAAACAGGGGAAAGATCAACCAAGCTAAATTCCACCACCAGCAAGATAGTCCAGGAATGAAAAATGCAGGCCAAGAAGAGTTTCCAGTAGTTTAATAAAATACAGCAAAATTGACAAGATCTTGCAGTGGAATGCTTCAACAACCTCCTTGACATCTTAAATAATCTTGCCCCACCAGGAAAATGCGCTCCAAAGGCCAGACAATTACCATGGCTATCTAATGACACTAAACTTCTAATTAAACAAAGGGATAGAGTCTGGTCTCTATAACATACCACCAAAAACAAAAGTGACTTCACCATATATTAGCAATTAAGAAACCAAGCTAAGAAAAAAAAATCACCAACAATAAAAAACTTGCTTTCAAACTTCACAACAAAACCACCTGAACAACCCACAAAAGTTCTGGCAGAATACTAATTTCTTCCTTAACCCCTTAATACCTTAATACCTCTGAGCCCCTAGCTTCACAGTTCAACTCTCACTTTATAAACTCTATCACTACCCTCCTAGACAACAAACAAAATGTACCACTCACAGTCTCCCCCTACCACTGAGAAGAGAAACTCTTTCTCTTTAAACCTATTCAAACTACATAGATAAAAAACTTCTAAGTAAATTAAAACTCTTCTATCTTGCTGCAGACCAGCTACTGAACGAATTCCTAAAAGTAACTACTCCTTCTATTGCCTACCCCTTATCCATCCTCATCAATCACTCTGCCTCTGAACAATATGTGCCTCTCCTCTGGAAAATTTCTCACATCATTCCCCATCACAAGGGCGTCCCTTCTAGAGATATCTCAAATTACTGGCCAGTTGTTATCCTCTCTCCCTTAGCAAAAATCCTAGAAAAATGTATACACCAACAGCTCCTTAATCACCTCACCACTAATAACTTACTATCCAGCTCACAATATGGCTTCAGACCTAAACATAGGACACACACTGCACTAATAACCATTACTGATATTATCCATCACCTCAAAAACGAAGGACAACTATTCTCTGCAATTTTCCTGGATATGTCAGAATCCTTTGACACAGTATCCCACCAACTGCTACTCAACAAACTTGCAACATACAATCTCAATTAATCATCCCTAACATGGTTGCACAGTTATCTGTCTAACCATCAACAGGCTACAAAATCAGATAGCAAACTCTTACACTACTACCAGTATCCACTGGTGTACCGCAGGGTTTCATACTTGGTCCCCTCCTCTTTGCCATATTTACCAACAATGTACATTCTGCCACCCAACTTGCAACTGTCATCCAATATGCAGACAAATCTTTTCTTATCTGCTCAGCCCCTCCCCCTAAGAACTTCAACACAAAATGCAAAAATCATTCCAGTAGATTGAAAAATACATCTCCAACCATCAACTCATTCTAAATCCAAATAAGACTAAGTTAATGATTTTCAAAAACAAATCTTCCAAGCTCAGCGTACTACCTCTCTCTCAATCAACTCCTGTAATGGAGTAAAATTGACCCAATCAATCAGACCAAACTCCTAGGAGTTACTATAGATGACAAACTAAAATTTGATAAAAATATCACCCTAACAATCAAAAAAGTCCACACCAAACTTGACACTGTCTACAGGACCAAGTCTTACCTCACTCACCAAGCCGGACTACACAGCAAGATCCCACTTACTATCTGCCTTCCTCTATTGCTCACATATTTGCACCAACATACACAAGGCTGACCTTAATAATCTAGAATCCTGCTATAACAAAATAGCTAAGTTTGCAGCCAATAATCCCCATAATACTCATCATTGCTGGACTCTTCAGCAATTCAACTGGCTAGAAATTCCCAGCCTGTTAACTCTAAATGAACTTACCTTTGCTCACAAAGTCATACATATCCCCAGAAACTGCCCTGCACTTTCAAGCCTGGTCCAACCCAGCTTAAACTGCAGGTCCCTTAGGACTTCTGACAGACTTATGCTAAAAGTTACCCAGTCCCACAACTATCATGGTGAATCCCTCTATTCCAATAAAATAGCTAAGGTCTAGAATGCTCTTCCTCAGCACATCCAAAACAGTCCCATCATCTCCTCATTTAAAAAAGACTAAAATAATATCTCAGCATCATTTTGAAAATGGTGAGTTGAATAAAGTAGAAAAGCAAAACAAATTCCTTTTTTGCAAGTGGTCAAGCCCCCCTTCACCCAGATACATGTGGGCAAGCCTCCCACCTTTAAAATTGCATATATCAACTTCACAGTTGGCCACAGTAGAGGATAAGCCAAAACTCTGAGAAAGGCATACCACCACATGATACAATACATGACAATGAATGCCACTGCAACAAAAGATCTTGGCAGTGAAGATTTATAATAGCAGAGCCAGCAATAACTAGTAGCTATACTGTTCACAACACCACAGCTGAAGATGATAAAACTGCAAACTAAGAAGAAGTACTTTCTGCAGTACTACAGGAAAGATGTGCTGAGTATGTTTTTTTGGCTATTAATGGTATTCAAGATGAGTATATCTTTGAGCATATGATATGTCAAACTTGATATTAAGATACTGAGCAGTACCACTGTATTGAATGCTATGTTACTATTTTAGAAAATGGAAGACTATGCATGTTTGCATTCTGGGCATGTTTGCATTCTGGAAATTCTCTGCATTTGTGGTTCTACTATACATTTGTCTTGAAACAAATATTTGGAGGAACACATTTCTTAATTGAGTATTTAGCAGTGTTGCATTACTAAAAGCTGAACATAGGCAGTTATATATACAGGTCATTAGCAGAAAGGTACTGGCTAGAAAAGTAGTCACTAAATTAGACAGCAAGTCTAAGATGAAAAGAGGTGTCCAGGTATGGAAATGAGCAAATAATCCAAAAACTAAGAAAAAATAAACAATTTTATTTGAATAAATGTTGTCACTTTAACTCAGTATAGTCATTAGTACGTGCTTTGCACTTCAGTTATGCTACTTCAGTTATGCTATGATAAAATCACAGCTGCAGGGGTTTGACCGTGTGTGCATAAGCATACTAAGAATCAATGTGCCACAGCTTAACCCATACTGCTTCCATGTGTAGATGTTATCACACAGGGAAAAAATGACCTTTGTGAATACTCAGACCTTAGTGACCAAGATATGGAAACAGTAGGTTGATAAAACTGGATAATACTGAAGTAAGAAAAATACCTTAAAAACAAGCTGGTTTCATTATAATATCACATACTCTTCAGTACTAACACCTCTAATGACAACAGGATTACCAAAATGATGAAGCTGCTGAAATCGATAATTGCATTTTAGGTGCGCAGAATGTATTTTCCTTCTATACTCTTCAGCAGCTTTAAATGATCATGGATGGTGAATCTCAGACTGAATTTCTTTTAAAACAAAATGACTAGCTCACTGATAAAGCTGATTATTTAGAAAATAGACTGAGATGAAATAACATTAGAATTCATGGTATGCCTGAAAGGTATAAAGGAAACAATACAATAAACCTCTTAACAACCTGGCTACATAAGCATTAAATGTATCTGAAACTACCTGAAACTTTATCTTTTGGAATTGAAAGAGCACATAGATCCTTGAGATCACCTTCAAAGAAGGAAAGACCACCACATTCAATTATAGTTAAGTGCGTGTCTAGCTTAGAAAAAGATCAAATATTAAAAACAGCATTGTCCAGTCCACCTATTAAAATATAGATGAACATATTGTTAGATTTGATAATGCTGATTCAGTAAAGTAATGAGAAATACAAACTCACCTTTACCTCTGATCAAGGAACTTACAAAGAACAATATTAAAGTCACTTTTGTGTTTTCTGCAAAGACCAAATTATTTCTTTCTGAAGGAACCAAAATATTTGCCTTGCTGGAGGAGGCATCCACTTTTCTTAACAACAAAATCCTTAATAATATTGGAGAAATGGAGTGGAACAGTATATCCCTTAAGAGACAGAATGAGATGGATTCCTGAAAAATTGCTTCAAAAATTAAAAAGCTTAAAAACAAGTGACTTTTATTCTCTGGTAGCAGAACTTTTATTTTCTGAAGCAATAGATGTGTTATTTAAGTAAAATGTCTGTAATGGTCTTTAGGTTTAAAAACAGTTTAAAAAAAGTTTAAAAAAGTTCCTGTGTTGCCCATTTCCTTTCTTGGATAAAGGGAGGCTTCTTTGTTCACCAGTGGCAGTGGGGAGCTTGGAGCAGCCTATCTATCCCCGGAGGAGTGTTCCCAGCACAAGAATCTGGTAGTCTATTGGCCGTTTTGGACCAATTGTTAGCTCTTTCAAGTCCCCCTGTATAAAACCCACTTTGGCGTGGTTTCTGCACTTGTTACTACTCATCCAAGCTCCTTGTGGTCCTGCAGAGTGGTGCTAGCAGCAGAGAGGCTAAAAGAATGACTGCTAACCTGGTAAAAGTGTTTGTTTTCCTGCTACTACCTGGGCGACTGTCCAATCTAGCTAAACTGCAAGTATTTCTGCTTCTTGAACTGTTTTAAACTATTTAAAGTTGTTTTTGCACCTGCACTTTTAAAGTTTGTCCTGTTTGTTGCTTTTACCTGTTGAAGCTACACACTCAAGTGCGTTAGCCTGTGTTACATATTTATTGCATTTTTCTGCTGTTTGTTGCAAAAAAAAAATATCCTTGTTTCCCGTTTTTCCTGCCCTAGAGTAGTCCAAATACAGGCTTTGCTGTATTCTGGACTTTTGGAAAGTTCCTGTGTTGCCCATTTCCTTTCTTGGATAAAGAGAGGCTTCTTTGTTCACCAGTGGCAGTGGAGAGCTTGGAGCAGCCTATCTATCTCTGGAGGAGTGTTCCCAGCACAAGAATCTGATAGTCTATTGGCCATTTTGGGCCAATTTCTAGCTCTTTCAAGTCCCCCTGTATAAAACCCGCTTTAGCGTGGCTTTGCATGATTTTGCGCATAGAGCAGCATCGGGCAGCACCGCTTAATTGGGTTTAAACAATTCTTGGCTCCACAAAGTCTGCTCTTCACTTTTTCCCTTAGAACTGATCTAGTTCACATAATAAACACCCTATTCCTACTCTAAAGCCTGGCACTTGCTCACTAAAGCAATTATATAAGTCAGCACTAAAAAATTAAAAGCACTACACCCTCACAAACACCCCTTGAGTACTTTATTCCCCATTGGCCCTTTTTTTCAATTATAAAGGAATTCCCAATACTATTCTAGCATGTCCAAAGGTCAGTTGTCAATCTCCTCTCCGGTCCAGCTGGAGAATCTGGGAAACTTGAGGCAATGTTACAACTGCCCTCATGTACACAGACAACCCTCTCCTCCTCCCAACAAATTCCAACACATATGAGAGATGCAACCATATAGCCAAACTGGAGGCTAAGCTCTCTCAACTCAGTATTGGCGTAACCAGTCAGGAGGAGAAGGAAACCACACTCACTACAATTCCAGTCTCACATAGACCTACCACGACAGCAAACCAAACACATAAGCACACAAAAACATACTGGAGGCTCTAAATAAAAATCTGCCTAAGCAGCAGAGACCTCCAAAGCAGACACCCAAGCAACCACTACTTCAAAACAAAACACGTGCAACACATAGCTCACAAAGCCAATGTGCCAAACAGTCACAGCCCTTAAGGCTAAACAACACACCTGATACACTTGTAATAGGTGACTCTATCATCAGGCACACTGACGTCCCGCTCACCAGGCTGAACAAGGAGAAGGTCACGGTGAGCTGCCTGTCGGGCGCTAGGATCCACCACATAACACAAGCACTCAGGTCACTCCAAGGCAAGTACAAATATGACTCAGTCATTGTCCATGCTGGTGTGAATGACCTGAGACGTACCTCCCTGGACTACATGTAAAGAGACATAGAGGAGCTCTCTGAGCATGTAGCCCAGGCAGGAATGACCTTGACCTTGAGTAGCATCTTACCCTCACCAAGAATGATGCCACAATATGAAGACAAGATGATCAATTTCAACAATTGGCTTAAGTATTGGTGTCATTCAAAGGGGATCCAATGCCTGTCTGCCTGGGATGACATGCTCGACAAGCCACAATGCTTCGCTAGGGATGGCTTGCACCTGTCACCCCTGGGCTTTCAGATATTGGCAAAGGCTCTTGCCACCCCCATAGTGCCTTTTTTAGGCAAGGCTCAAAAGACAAACCCACCTCCATAGGTATCACAAGGGATAAGAAACTAAGAGTAATGCTACTCAACGCCAGAAGTCTAAACCTCAAGATGCACACACTCGAAGCTCTCCTTAGCATGGAGAACATTGATATCTGTGCAGTAACAGAAACCTGGTTCAAGGCACCCGAGAGTACCCCAGCACTACCAGGTTATACCTCATACCATGTTTTTCGGCCCCAAAACTTGGACGGAACCACAAAAGGAGAGGGGAGTATCAATATTCATCAAAGATACCCACACCTCCAGGTTGGTGGTACAGCACGAAGCATCAGAGACTATCCATATACAACTAACAGTGGGTAAAACTGCCTTCCAGTTTATCGCCTGCTACAGACCACCCTCCCAAACCCAGGTACCCCACTCGGCCTTCCTGAGAACACTGGAAAATATGAAGGTCTCTCCAAACACCATTGTATTGGACGACTTCAACTACCCTAACATAGACTGGGAGCATTACTCTAGCTCCAACACCCTAGCCCAAAGGTTCCTAGAATTTATAAACTCAAATGCTATGGAACAACTTGTTGCCACTCCCACAAGAGGGGAAAACATACTGGATCTGATCATCACCAACATGGGGACTCTATGCTCCAGACCAGAAGTGTATCCCTCACTGGTAAGATCAGACCATAAACTAATCTCACTAGATATTCACATCCCGACCCCAGCCCCTGCCCAGAAAACCACAGTGAAAAACTTCTCTAAAGCAAATTTCACACTCCTCAAAACTGAGGTGGAATCCTTCAAAACACCCGGGCCTGTGGAAAATATGGCCCAGACCGCAGATTCCTTTATAAATGCATTCTATGACCACCTTCAGGAATGCATGGATCATGCAATCCCAAATAAAACCAAGACCCAATCCTCCAAAGTTAGGCGTCCTGTCTGGGGGACCCCAGCCATAAACAAACTATACAATAGAAGGAGGAAGCTACTTCATGATAGAGCAAAATCCCAAAAAGGGAAGGCAACTCTGAACAGTATTAGCAAAAAACTACGGGCACTCATAAAATCGTCTAAGGCCAGCTTCGAGAGAAAAATTGCACAGGACACTAAGGATAATCACAAGGCTTTCTTTAGTTATGTTAGGAACCTGGGTTGGAATTCCCAGATATGCTCAGAATTAGTCCAAAATGACAAAAAATACACCAAACCCACAGACATTGCCAACATCCTAGCTGACAGGTTCAGTGCAAACTTCTCCCCCCTTTCCCCACCAAAAGGGCAAATATCTATCCCAGCAAAGTGCTGCCCCCATGATATCTCAGATGCTCAGGTAAGAGCCGCCCTCTCCAAAGCAAAAAACACAGCATCAATGGGACCAGACAGTGTCCAGGGCTGCATTCTACATGAACTCCAAGAAGAACTAAACCCAAACATAAAACTGCTGTTCAATCTCAGCCTTACTACAGGATATGTACCCAAAGAGTGGCGTACAGCAACAGTAGTCCCTCTCCACAAAGGTGATGCCTCAACGGATCCTGGAAACTATCGCCCCAATAAGCTTGACTAGCTTGGTCTGCAAAGCTATGGAAAGGATCATCATGGACCTCATAAATAAAGATATTGGGGACCTACAGACACTGGATCCTACCAGTTCGGCTTTGTTAAAGGCAGATCCTGCCTCTTAAACCTGGTCGATTTCTTTGAAACAATCACCAAGGCCATTGACAAGGGGAAGGTGGTCCACACAGCCTACCTGGACCTTGCAAAAGCCTTCGATACAATACCCCACTCGGGCATTATAGATAAGCTCTCCAGCTTAAATATAAACCCCTATGTCACTAGATGGGTTGCAAACTGGCTCAAGGACAGAACCCGCATGGTTAGAACTGCTGGAGCCATGTCAGACTCCAAACCAGTTACAAGTGGTGTCCCACAAGGCTCAGTCCTGGGACCTCTCTTGTTCGGTATATATTTCTCTGAGGTACAGGCTAACACGGAAGGACTGTGGCTGACCAAGTTCGCAGATGACTGCAAACTGGGCACCATAATAGACTATCCAGCCGACACAAGCATCCTACAAAAGGGCCTCATAGAAACAGACAACTGGTGCCAGAGCCATGGCCTCAACCTAAATGCCAAAAAGTGTATAGTCATCCCCTTTGGCAAAAACATAGTGCCCACAAATTACCACATAGGTGGTAATCCATTAAGTATGGAAGAAGTAATATGGACAGCAATGTTAATGTGAATGTTATGACACCTGTTGAACAAGTGCAAGCAAACGGAAAGTTTTGTTCAGCTTTTATCACTTCTTATAATCTTGATAGTAAAGAAACTTTTAGGATTTTGGATAAAAATTGGATAATTTTGACCTCAAGTAATGACATTAGACAATGCATAAGTGAGAAGCCTATTGTGGTATATAGAAAGGGACAAACCTTAAAGAACATCTTTAAAAGGAGTTACCAGATTTGGAATGGGGGCCATATGAAGAAGTGTGGGGCATGCAATTATTGCCACTATATTAAGGAAGGGTCAAAATTTAACATAAATGGTATAAAAATCTCTTTACAAAAAAGTGCAGCTGTTACACTGAAAAGGTGGTTTATTGTGCTTTCTGTTCTAAATGTGCTTGTTTTTATATTGGAAAGACAGAAAGGAAACTTAAAAACTCTATTTATGAGCATTTGAGGGATATCAGACTGCAAAAAGAAACCAATGCCCTTGCAAAACATTGTATGGAATGGCCCAGACATGACTTTAAATTCACTGTTATTGAAGTTATTGAACTAGACCCAAGAGGTGGACCTTGGACTTTATATTTGGAGAGAAGTGAGGCCTTATGGCCATTAAGAATGAATGCAACTCAATGGCCAGGCTTAAATGAATCTGTTGCAATTACTTGCTTTTTAAGATTAAAAGCTTTAGACAGATGATGCTTTTAAAAAAATGTTCTTGTAATTCTTAATAGTTGAAACATATGCATTATTTTTATGTCTTATATGTATACACTGGTGAATTTTATACTGTATCTATTATGTATTTATACATGTATTTATTCATTTATACTATAATATATTGGGGTTATTTGAGGTGTACAACATACAGGAAATGTTGAGTTTTTATTAGATTTTTTAGTAATGTATTTTTTAGTTATGTATTTATATGTATTATAGTGGGTAATATTTAGGATGATGAATGTTTTATGTGTGGTTATTTGACATTATTAGATGTAAATTGTAGGAATAGTCATTGCTCATGAATTATTCATGAACCCTGGGTGTTGATTGATTCAGTAATTAACTTTGTATTATAAATTTACTAGCAGTTGGGGCATGCTCTGTCTTGATAAAGTCTCCAAATGGTTGGAGACAAAAGCGCTTGATTTACTGGATGTATCTGATTTATTTTTATTTGTTAAATTAAAGTTCTCTTTTTTTAAGCACTTCTTAGTTGCTTATTTGGAATTTTTTATCTTTCTTCATCTCACTGCAACCAAGGCCGTTTTCTATTCATGGTAGGTTGCATTTTATTAGCAATATATACAGTATAGATTTGTCTTTGTTTTTATTTACAAGTTTTAATAGTTTACTTTGTAGAAAGAAAGAATTAAAAATGTGGAATGTTAAGATAGTGTTGGAGGAATGCATTACAGTCTTATATGTAATTAAATTAATATGGTGGATAAATATGTCATATTATCTTTTAAAATAGCTATTTTTAAATACACACTATGGATAATTTTAATCTATTATCTAGTAATGTAAATGTATTACATAATAACAATAAAAGGAAATCATTAATGCGATATCTAAAATTAAATAGAGGAGACATTATATTCTTACAAGAGACTTACTTGATTGATAAAGATATAAAATATTTGAATAACATAGTTTGCAAATTATCATCTGCTTCTTGTAAGAAAAAGAGGAGAGGAACTGCTATACTTTAGAAAAAAAAAACTATTCTAATGCCTAAGGTCATGGACTGCATTAATTATTCCAAAGGAATGAATACATTTGTAATAATTAAATATAACGGCAAACTCTATACATTAGCTAATTTTACTTGAGCCCTGGAATAGGTACAAGAGTAGTTAAAGATCACTTAAATGTACTATAAAATTATAATTTAATTTTAGCCGGGCATTTTAACTACATATCTAACTACATATCTGGTATAGAATATACGAGTGAATAGAAGAAAGCTAAATCACTAAAGCTAAATCAGCTAAAGCACTAAACAGATAGATTAGTAATAATTTAGTTGATTTAATAGTAAAAGTAGAAGGTAAGTCACTGTTCTTCACTCATTATTTTTATGCACATGGGACACAAACTAGAACTGATAAGGTTTATGCCTCTATGGATTTACTTAATAAAGTAACTTATTTTAAAACTGCTCCTTGTTCTTTAGCTGATCATACTGCATTAAGTATTAATATATTAATGGATATAAGGAAATGCCAGTTTATTTATAGAATTCCAGTATATATGATGACATTAAAAGAATTAATCTATGAGCCTCTCTATGAATTTGAGAGTTCCCTTCGGGAACAAATCGAGAATTTTTTATCTTTGAATGAAAATGGTCATGTAAGTAAAGTCAAACTATGGACTCCTTAAAAATGCATGTTAAGATAGGCTAGTAATAAAATGAAAGAGTGGGATAAAGAGTTGTTAAAAATACAAGATAAAATACACAAAGCGAGGTTTGAATAACAAACAAAGAAATGAGATAATACTGAAGTCATTAAAAATGAACGACAAAACATAAAATGGTTTTAACGCATAAAGTGGAAATAGCTTTAGAAAGAATAAAATTGCAGAGTTATGTGATGACTTCTAAAAATCTACATAGATTAGCTAACAGAAGTAAGACATTAAGCAAAAAGGCACAAATTAATAATGTCTGTAATCCGCGTGCTAATAAGCTTACTTCAGACATAGAGGAAATGTTTATTATTTTTAAAAAATTTCCATGAGAATCTTAGTAAAGACAAAAATAATAATTCAGATGATTACAAAATTGAAAAGTATTTAAAGAAAAATGTTACTAATTAACTTAATCACCAACAAATATCTCAATTGAATAAGCTTATTACCCTAATAGAAGTTAAAGAAGCTTTAAAAAAGGGAAAATGGTAAAGCTGAATGTTAGATGGTTAACTATGGAATTATATAGTCTGCCACCATTAAATATTTGGGAATTATTGAGTGACATTTTCAGGATAATTCAGAGTGGCAAAACAATTCCTCCCTCATGGAAACTTCCAGTAATCTCACCTATACTTAAACAAGGAAAGGATAATAAGTTAACTACCTCATATAGACCTATTGTATTATTACATGTAGACTACAAAATATGTGCTTACATCATCACTACAAGATTAAGAGATAGAGTACAAAAATTAACTGGTAAAGATCAAACAGGATTTATAGTCAATACATTAACATATGATAATGTCAAAAGGGTAGTAACTAACTTAGATTTAGCAAAAGGAATGAACAAGAAATTGGCCATAATTATCTTAGATAATGAGAGACCTCCTGATTCTGTAGATTGGACCTGCTTGTTTAAAACTTTAGAAGTGTTTGCTTTTCTAGAACAATTTATTGGAATATTAAAAAACTGTATAGAGAC
Organism: Protopterus annectens; assembly: GCF_019279795.1. Classification (NCBI taxonomy): domain Eukaryota; kingdom Metazoa; phylum Chordata; order Ceratodontiformes; family Protopteridae; genus Protopterus; species Protopterus annectens. Next base: position 839,645,571 of record NC_056735.1, read on the forward strand.
TCCAAAGCATATGTTAAAGTCAGATCTTATGGTTCTCAAGGATTCACTTTAAACAAAGGCCCAAAACAAGGGTGTCCTTTTTCCCCTCTGCTATTTGCATTAGTTATCAAACCCTTAGCTAATAGTATAAGAAGAAATGAAAAAGTTGACGGATTTTCAATTAACAAGGATTGTGTATCTAAAATATAACTTTTTGCAGATGATATTTAACTAACTACTGGAGTTTTAAATTATTCAATTGAATAAATAGATGAGGAAGGTTCATACCACCATACCACCATTCATTAACTTCTACATGAGTTTCTGTTAATGACGCTACATCCTCTAAGAATTTTTTGTATTATTTAGGAGGCTAAGAGACTTCCTTTTGTTGAAACAGTCATGCAGTGTTTAATAAACATTAAACTTATGCACTTTATTTGATGGTTGAGTGACATATTAGTTGTGTTATATTTTATTTACTTAGATGTCTTGCTGAGCCA